>NC_072462.1:1490875-1658375 GCF_027596085.1 Anoplopoma fimbria | reverse complement strand
GTCTATGTTTATGTTTGTAACCTTATTTCTGTTGTGAAGAATGTAATAATTATAAAAAATAGTTACATACTTATCACACATCAAAATGTTATATTATTTAAATTTCTTCTTGCTGCTGGAGACACAACAAGTGGAATAATGCAACTATTAACTTGAAAAAATAATATAAACAATTAAGAGTGAGGTGAAAATCTCCTGATTTATTCTAATATTTGTATGTTTCCCGTTGTCTCCCTGCAGGATATCATACCGTTCATTGACAAGTACTGGGAGTGCATGACAACCCGTCAGAGACCGGGGAAGCTCACCTGGCCCAACAACATCGTAAAAACCATGGTAACGTTGTGATGTTAGAAACAAATCAGAACATGCAGCTTTGAATCGTTCACATGAACACAAGTCTGTTTTTCTACAGTAAATGCAGTATTAGTACACTATAGAAATACTCTATAAGGGAGTTAAGGAAGTAAAAATACTAAATATTTAGCATCAAATTATACTTAAAGTACCAAAAATAAAAGGACCAAAACGACCGATACGTCGACTATTCGACTAGGAAGAGGGAGCCTTACTTCGTCTTTAATAATACAGAATAATTAGTTTGTTAATTATATTTTGTTTTATTAATGTGCAACTAAAGTTTTTTAAAAGAAAGTTTTCAAAAAGTGCAAAATCTCAAATGTAGTGGAGTAGAAGTGTGAAGTAGCATTAAAAAGCAAAAATATAGCTCAAATAATGTAAAGTACCTCAAAATTTTACTTAAAGTACAGTTTTTCAGTAAATGTCCTTTGTGACTTCCAACCACTCATTATTACTGTTATTTTATAGTAATAGTCTTGTCAAACTTGTGCTTATTTTCCAGAGCAAAGAGCGAGATGTGTTCCTGGTGAAGGAACACCCCGACCCCGGCAGTAAAGACCCCGAAGAGGAGTACCCCAAGTTTGGCCTGTTGGACCAGGTATTAACCAATCAGAATGTAGGAAGAGGAAGAATGTTTTTATTTGTGGATAAAGTCTGATTTGAGTTTGTGTTTGTCTTCTGTAGGACCTGGGAACCATTGGACCCTCGTATGATTCACAGAAACAGACCACTGCTGCTCCCACGGCTGGAGGACTGAATGGTAAGAAAGTAAAACACATTTTACTTATAACTCAAAACAAAACTCTCAAGAGCAACTTAAACGCAGAAAATTGAACTTTCTCTCAAACAAAACAATAACAGCAGATGTGGTGAAGCAGCGTGGGATCATGGGAGTTGTTGTCTTCTATGGAGTGGTTAGGATTCCTTTAGTGTGTTTATGTTTCAGGTGGTTTTTACCACAGAGGTCTCCTCCTCTGATTGAAACACTGAATTAAAGCAGATTCACGTTAAAAATCTGTTTCTTTCACGCTGTTTGGAGGACACAGGACGTCCTTGAGAAAGACGTCTGATGCTAATGTTAGCTTAGCTTGTTTCTCTGATGACTTAAGATCCAAACATCTGATGCTAACGTTAGCTCAGCTTGTTTCTCTGATGACTTAACATCCAGATGTTCAGGAGGTTTGTACCTGAGCCAAATTATCCCCAGAGGTTTCCACCTTTCCAAAACAAAGAGACCAGATGATTTAAACGGGTAAAAACACAGAATATAAATCAGTTATAAGCTCCGATAATTTAAGATCCAGACGTCCAAGCCTAAAATCCTTCATCCTGTAAAATATAGAGTACAAAAAAACACCAAGATCTAAAAAGTGTGGCTTAAACTGGATAAAAACTTCTGGCAAAAAAACACAATGCTCATATGAGGCCATTGAAAGGCGAACAAATGAAACGCACCTCGTTTAAAACTACAGATTTCTCTGGTTTGAAATATTGTTGTAAACATTTGGGATAATGTCAGCACAAAACTTAGTTACATATATATAAAATATACTATATATGTAACTAAGTTTTGTGCTGACATTATATATATATATATATATTAGACATTTAAATGCCGAGAAGTTGCATATTCAAACCTTAACATGTGGTGACCATGGCGATCTTGTTCATTGTTCTTCCAGGTGGATCTTCGTTCTCAGGTGAATATTTAGTGTTTTGGCATCTGGAGCTGATCTGTTTTTGTGTCTTGTAACCCTCTGGATAGAAGTTGGCCCTGAGGTTCTTCAATAAGCATCTTGTGGACTTATTGAGGAACCTCAGGATCCCCTCCCTCGTCTGCTCTCTGCTTGTGTTTGGTTCCCCCCCTTTTGTCCTCCTACCCCAAAGCTTTGCTCCCTTTGATGGGTGAACAAACCCTCCTCGTCTCTGGCTTGCTGCTAACGGGCTCTGAAAAAACATATCCTCACTGAAATGACTCTGGTTCTCATAACCAAAACATGTGTTAGAGCAGAGTGCCATTTTCTGATTTGCCATTGGCTGTCATCTAATGCTAATAAGCGTCGTTGTCGCTCTTTTTTTCTGCTCGATTTGTAATTGTTGTTTTCAGACCATTAGCCTCAAACAACGGTTATTATATTAAACAAAATAATAAAAATAATGAGATGGAGGAGGGAGGTTAAAAACTCTTTCTGGGTTTAAAGTTTTAAATTTAAGAGAGAAAAAACACCTATATTTACATGAAAAAAAACTTTGAATATTCTCCAAGATTATAAAGTCACAAAGTTACGAGAAAAAAACTCTTAAAATGTGGATTTTTCTGTCAAGGAACAACATCACTTCACTTTGAAAGCTTGGATCGACCTCAGCACACCACAGATGAATATACACACATGCAGTCGATGACCAGATCAACTTATACTTGGAATCGTATTTATCAATAAGGAGATACTCCTGAAGTAATTTTTTACTTTTTCTTTTCTTTTACTAAAAACAACCTAAACATGCCGTCGTGGCCTCAAACTCAATTATTCTGCTTACATTTTCTGTTTATTTTATTAGATCAAATTTAAAGTGCTAAAACAGTTCTGAGGTTTCACTATGTCTTGATGGTGTTTTTGAAGATAAAGCACAGTGTTAATGCATTTAATTAAACACTATCTTTATAATGTGCCACATCCGTAGCTCAACCTTTAGTTCAATATCTGAAGACTGTGGCTCAGATGGAACTACTTCCTTTTTCACCTTTTTAATATGTTTTGTTGAATATATTCACGTGTTAATTAATATAGTTGACTTTATATGGTTTTACATAAAAACAGAGAAACAGATACCTTAATTAGTCATTAGCCTTAATTAAAAATGTGAAATTAAAGTGTTTTTCTGGCTTGGCTGTTGTGAAAGGAATAACTATACAATGTTTCATTTTCCATCCAAGCGGCTTTATTCCTGGAAGGAAGAAGTAGAGAATCTGAGGCTGATGGCGTTTTGAAAAATGCCATGTGAACTAATTCCTGCCTTTTTTGTGCCTGCTGTTTTCCCCGTGTTCACCAAACGCTCAATAACCTGCTTCCACTTTGTGTGCAATTATTTGTGTGAGTGTGTGTGTGTTTGTGTATTTCTTTATGTTCTAGAGTGTAATCTGACTTTTGTTGTCTTGAAGGTGCTTTGGCTCCTGGACCCGGAAAAGGACGAGGGGCCAAACGTAAACAACAGCAGCAACAGGAGGGAGCTGCAGCCGGAGCCACTAAGAGAACCAGAAGGTAAAATAACTGTATAGAAACACACACACACACACACACACACACACACACACACACACACACACACACACACACACACACACACACACAAACAAATCTAACGTGTCCTCCTCTTCCTCCCTTTATCACAGCGACCCCCTGTTCTCGGCTCAGCGCCTGCCTCCTCACGGTTACCCTCTGGAGCACCCCTTTAATAAAGACGGGTACCGCTACATCCTGGCAGAACCGGACCCTCACGCTCCGGACCCGGATAAACTGGAGCTGGACTGTTGGGCCGGCAAACCAATACCTGGTGATCTGTACAGGGCCTGTCTGTACGAGAGGGTGCTGCTGGCTCTACACGACAGAGGTACTGCAAAGTCAAAATACATGTCTGGGAAATCATAACCAGTTATAAGCAAGGAGGGTTTGTTGCGTTTAGCTTTATGTATAATTGTTTTTACAATTTCTTTCCTCACTTTTATAATACTTACGCTGTGTTCACACCAAACGCCAAGTATACAAACCCAAGAAAAACAAAATCCCCTTGGAGACAACTAAGTATATCTTATTGTTAATCTTATTTCAAAACTGACATTTTCTCTTGTTGCAGCGCCGCAGCTGAAGATCTCTGACGACCGTCTGACGGTGACCGGCGAGAAGGGCTACTCCATGGTGCGAGCCTCCCACGGTATCCGGAAGGGCTCCTGGTACTTTGAGGTCACTGTGGAGGAAATGCCTCCAGATACGGCGGCCAGACTCGGCTGGTCTCAGCCACTCGGTCAGTGGTGCTTCTCTGTTATGAAAACCTCTTTATATTAAGGAATAATATCAGGAAGAAACCTTTGGTTCCGATGAGTGAAGTCAAAGCTTCATGTGTTAAAGCTGCATTCTCTCTCCTGTCCACCAGGGGGCGACTCCTCTGGTTGAATAGAAGTCTATGAGAAAATGACTCTACTTCTCTCTTGATTTATTCCCTCAGTAAACATTGTAAACATGAGTTTATGGTCTCAATCTCTAGTTTCAAGTCTTCTTCAATACAGCATGATGTTCATTTAGTAAATGATGCTCCATTTACAGTCAAACAGACCATAAAGCAGGGGATGCTTTAGGGCGTATGTCACTTCTCCACATTACAAATATGTCTTTAATGTGTCCTAATCACCTCAGGAATCATGTGGGGACAAAATAAATTGGTCACATTACATTATTTAATTTATAACCATAAATCCTAAACATTTCTAGTAAAAAAATACATTTTCATTTCATTAAAAATATCGTTAATTGAGAGCTTTCAGGCTGAAAACTTTGACATCCTATGTTCTAAAGTATAAAGAGGGCTTCATAAGAATAATCCTTTAAACATCTTTGCCTTTTTCTTCCTGTAGGCAACCTGCAGGCGCCTCTGGGTTACGACAAGTTCAGCTACTCGTGGCGCAGCAAGAAGGGCACTCGGTTCCACCAGTCGATAGGGAAGCATTACTCCTCTGGTTACACTCAGGGAGACACGCTGGGCTTCTTCATAGAGCTGCCGGATGCCACGGAGACGGCCAAGGCTCTGCCGGACACGTACAAGGACAAGGTAACACCTGAGACGCTATTCTTGTTCCCAAAGACAACATTTTTAGCAAAGGCGTTTCCATAAACAAGCTAGTGCATTAACTCTTTGTGCAATTGAGGAAGTTTTGTATATTTCACCTTTTGCCATGCAGCTTTTCTAATGCAAGACTTCCAAAAACATGCATGAAAGTGCTTTAATGGAAACCTGCAAAACACGTGTTTATGTACATCTCAAATCTGCTCTCTTTTCAGGCGCTAATTAAGTTCAAGAGCTACCTGTACTTTGAGGAAAAGGACTACGTCGACAAAGCAGAGAAAAGCCTGAAGTCCATGAGCTCCAGCAGGGTGAGAATTCCTCGTTTAAACGTTCTACATCCCTGGCACTGTGTTTGCTGCTGTTAACTGGTGGATCCTGTTTTGTTTTTCTCCAGATGATATTCTTTAAAAACGGCGTGAGCCAAGGTGTAGCCTTTGAAAACCTGTTTGAAGGCATGTACTTCCCCGCCATCTCTCTCTACAAGAGCTGCACGGTCAGTAAGCCTGTTGTGTGAAGGTTTTTTCCCTGCTTTCTTAGGCTACATCCACACTACTACGTTTCCATTTCAAAATGCATAACTTTTGCTACGTTTACACTGAGTGTCCACACAATCCGGAGGTTTAAGGCTACGAAAGCGGAGGAGTTTTTGTTGGAGTTGACAGGCAGAACCCCATAAGTTTGGAAACGATGATGTAGAAACTAGCGTTTAGCTGCTTGATTGGGTCTTCGCAGTCACAATGTGTCCTTCCCTGATAAGTCACGCCCCTATCACATGACCCTTTTCTTGAATAAACCAAACAGCCAGGTCTACCAGTGATTCGTTTCAACATGGATAACAGATTGCAAGCGTTACTGGCCTTGTGGTCTATGCTAGCAGCTGCTGTGCAGTTAAATTCTGCTTTTTTATAATTCTGCTACTGCCGACAATCGGAGGAAGCTAGCTGTTGTCCGAGAAATTAGCAAGCAATTTCTCAGCCCCATGGAGCGGACGTCTGAAGTCACCGTTTGCGGCTTTGAGGATGGTAAAACAGAGGACTTTCCTTTTCTTAATAATGCTTATTTTGTTCTTCACAACGTATGTGTAGTTCACAAAGAAACTGTAAACAAACAAAAGCATAAATGCCCTCCGGTATGACAGGGGTTTATTGACCCATAATCTAGTAAAAGTTAGATTTGTAAGTGTTCATTTTAAAGTATATTTGATGCGTGTGAGAGAGAGATTTCCATGATATTTGTCTGTGTGAGTATGAAGAAGAAGATTAGAGAGTAAGATGTTAAGTATCAAGCACGACCTTTTACTATCAAAGTACGATAATACTCTGTCGTATTTTCTCTAACTAAGTAACCAATCAACTTCCTGTTTACTCCACCACTCGCATGCCCAGTGTACGTGAATGGTCATGTGATATTGGTTTTCAGGCGTGTTATTATGGACAGAAATCATTTCTGAAAACGATGCTGAAACACCTGTGTGGACAAAGATCATTTTAGGAAACATATTTGTGTGAATGTAGCATAGTTGTTTCTTTGTGTGCTAAACTTTACCCTCTATCTTCAGGTTTCAGTCAACTTTGGACCACATTTCAGACACCCTCCAAAAGACCTCAAGTACCAGCCGGTGAGAGCTTCTTTTAAACAACCACATCTTTTACAAAACCGCTGTCCACTGAGCCGTCGTTTCATTAATCCATCTGTCGTTGTTGTTCTTTTTTCTTCCTCCATCTCAGATGAGTGACATGGGCTCTGGAGCTGTGATCGAACACACGCTGGCCGACATGTTGTTCCACGTGGAGACGGATGTAGACGGACGACGCAGCCCCCCGTGGGAAGGTTGAACAGGGCCGTGAATTCAGTACGCACACCCCCCCTTTAAATGTCCAAACATTGTCTCACCTAAAGACAACGGTAACATAAAAAAGCACGACACGCTGCAGTCAACATGTGGCTCAGAGAAGGCCTGTCTGATTTCATTAGTTTTGCAAGACAGGAAGTTAAAAGCTAATAAAGATGATTACAGCGAGCTTGATGGCGGCTCATCATCGTTTGTTATTGAGCCATCAATAGACGTCCCCTCTGAACATTTGACGACTAAATCAACCTTTTCTTTAAAATATGTATGTTTTAAAGTTAATGTCTCACTGGTTTATCAGAGTTTAGTCTTTTTGCTAATTGTATTTGTTTTATTATGTGTGTCAGTTATTTACTGTTTTATACTCTGGGTTAAATAAATAAAAAATGCTACATGGAGAAAGTTGAGTTCTTTCATGAATTCTGGATTTGACGTTAAATGAGTTGTTCTTGACCTTTTTGGCTTTTGAGCATTTAGAATGGAGTAGAGCTGCAACTAACGATTATTTTTAATAAGTGATCAATCTGTAGATTATTTTCTCAGTTTGTTCCATAAAATTTCAGAATATATTGAAGTCCAAAGTGACTTCTTTGAAAGTCTTGTTTTGTCTGACCAGCAATCCAAAACCAAAATGTATTTAAATAGAAATTAAAAATATTCACATTTAGAGCAAAATGTAAAACCAAAACATTTTTGCATTTAAAAATATTTGAGAATTAATCAGGTACAAAATATTTTCAAAGATTATTTTCTAGTTTCTGCTCAATACTCGGCCGTCTGTCTCGAGGATTAACTGATTAGATTTTGGTGCCCAAAGGTCACTGTGGCCTCACAAGACACATTTTATGGCCATAGCTCAAGAATTCAAATGTCCTAAACAGGAAGCAACCTTCGGTTCTGAATAGTGAAGTCAAAGCTTCGTGAATGAATATCGTCTGATAATAATCGCTGGACGATCGAACGTAGCACCCAATATTTCATGAGAAATAAAGAAAAATGATCTGAACCACCACACATAAAAAATAATCTTGTTTATTCAGCCGTTTGGGCCAAAACAATGCTACTGGTGAGATTTAGTTTTCCTGTCATGAACAAGCTTCATACTGTGCTACTTGTATCAAAATTCATTAACAATTCTTCATCTCTTTTTTTACTAAGCACTGCTGGTGAAAGTGAAGCAGTGAGGAAAAGGAGAACAATACAAACACAAAAAAACATAAAAAAAATGCTGTGATTTACACGCAAGAACAGATTGTTGCTGCTCCACTGGATGTGTTAGGTGTCTTTATAGCTGTCTGTCTCTCTGTCTGTCTGTCTGTCTCTCTGTCTCTCTGTCTGTCTGTCTGTCTGTCTGTCTGTCTGTCTGTCTGTCTGTCTGTCTGTCTGTCTGTCTGTCTGTCTGTCTGTCTGTCTGTCTGTCTGTCTGTCTGTCTGTCTGTCTGTCTGTCTGTCTGTCTCTCTCTGTCTGTCTGTCTGTCTGTCTCTGTCTGTCTGTCTGTCTGTCTGTCTGTCTGTCTGTCTGTCTGTCTCTCTGTCTGTCTGTCTGTCTGTCTGTCTGTCTCTGTCTGTCTGTCTGTCTGTCTGTCTGTCTGTCTGTCTGTCTCTGTCTCTGTCTGTCTGTCTCTCTCTGTCTGTCTGTCTGTCTGTCTGTCTGTCTGTCTGTCTGTCTGTCTGTCTCTCTGTCTGTCTGTCTGTCTCTGTCTGTCTGTCTGTCTGTCTGTCTGTCTGTCTCTCTGTCTCTGTCTGTCTGTCTGTCTGTCTCTGTCTGTCTGTCTGTCTCTCTGTCTCTCTGTCTCTCTGTCTGTCTGTCTCTCTGTCTCTCTGTCTCTGCCTGTCTGTCTGCTGCGTCGTCCTCAGAGCGTCGAGCTCACCAGTCCTGACTTCGTGTAGGTTTCATTGGAAAGCAATCCATGTTTGCTTTCATCTGACGGATCTGGAGTGTGCTGTTAGAGGAAAGAAGTATTCAACCTTCAGATAAAACACAAACAGTAGAACAGTGATGAAATGTACTTATACTCAAGTACTGTGCTGAAATACTGTGCTGAGGTACCAAGTTGAGGTACTTTAGGATTTCTATTTTCTAATTTATACTTCTCCACTACATCTCAGAGGTACATATTGTACTTTTTACTGTACTACATCTCAGAGGTACATATTGTACTTTTTACTGTACTACATCTCAGAGGTACATATTGTACTTTTTACTACATTTGTCTGTCAGTTTTAGTTTCTTCTCAGGTGACAGTTTTTCATCCCCTTCCTGTCCAGGTAAAACCTCGTATCTCCAGATTTGTAGACATTGAATCTTTGTGATACACTGAAGGATGAAGTGTTTCCTTTGTGTTGAGAAAATCCTCCTACTTCTTCAGATGAATAAACTCTTTAAAAAGCCTCTTGGATCAGCTGGAAAATGTTTGTTCTTTTTAGAGATACGAGGTTCTCACAGGAACATGTGATGATCTTATAGAATATGATGATCTTATAGAATATGAAGCATTGATGGAGATTAAACCAGACAACAGGATATAAAGGAGTTAACATGAAACATACACATTAATGCAGCAGAAACATCAGATAGAATAGGAAAACATTTTACTAATGAATCAATACTTTTACTCTAACTAAGGTTTTGAATGCAGGACTTGTGCTTGTGGTGGAGTATATTCACACTGTGGTAGATTAGTGCTTTTACTGCAGTAGTAAAAACTTACGTTTCTGCGGAAGAATCGGTCCAGCAGGCTACGTTTGGGGATCTCGGGGATCTGGGACCAGTCGAGATCGGGAGATCGAGATCCCTCCGGGCCAAACACATTGAGCTCCCTGAAACATCCCGTCTCGATCATCTGCAGAGGAGGAGGAGGAGGAGGAGGGTGAGGTTTGTAGATTCTTGACGGACATCATGATGTAACGTAGATATGACTGTACCTCATTCTGCCATGTTATAGGGATGCTTCCTGTGTTGAACTTGGAGTAGAAGTCGTTGTCTTTCTGGCCCAGAATGACTCCCTTCACTGTGGAGAACTCCTCAATGTCCTGCACGTCGCTGCAGTACACCAGTCTGGGCTGCAGGAGGAAAAACACACCACACCAAACAGTAAGCACAGACAGAAACTCAGTTCCTCGTTCTTCTTATTTGTCAAATAACAACATTTGATGGTGTAAAGTAACAGAACATTTACTGGTAAACTGTTCGTACCTCAGAGAAAATTCTAAATACGAGAAAATTGGTGAATGTCCTTTGGGGTGCTATAGAGGATTTGAATATGTTCAATATCTCATGTATTTTTTTATTCCATATTCAAAATAACACTATTTGGATTTCTGTAATGGGCGTTTAATAACAATTCAGATGTAGTGTAATTAACCCCCCAAAATTTGTAACGTGACTATGCTGATGATGACATACTGTAAATTCCTATTTGTGAATGACTTTTTGGCCAACATTTAATCCAAATTTGTTCATGATTATACAGAAGGTACGAAGAGCAACTAGTACGAAGAGATTCGTTCTTAAGTGGCTAGTTCTCCTGAATCATTGGAACTACCCGCTTAAGAACGAATCTCTTCGTACGACTTTGTTCGCTCATGAGAGTTTTTAAGCGGGACATCTTGCCCCAGTTTTCCCTTCTTCTGTATTTTTACTTTGTAACAGAGTATGTTTAATCTGTCCGCGTGGGATTATGTAACGGGATAGAGCACAACAGTTAATATACACATGTACAGGGACATTATTTGTGTCTAAACCATGTTTTAGTTGGATAAATAATCAGTGCACTTGCATCTGGTTTGAATGGAGGCTTGACGAGTCCGGCCTCCAGCATCCTGAAGTTGATTTTTCTGAAGAAAGGATGCGACTGAACTTCTCTGCCCCCTGAAATCCCGCAACCCAACCTCTCTTTTGGGTCCTTGTTGAGCAGCTGCAACACAGGAAAATAAAAACTGTTAGGATTCTTGAGAAGACGAACTTTGAGTTTGATCCGGTTTCTGGACTCACCGAGGAGCAGAGGTCTTTCAGCTGTTTGCTGAAGTTTTTGCCATAATCAAGCTCTTCATTTTGGATCCTTCGCTCCATCTCGGGGGCTTTAGGATGCTCTCCTCGCTGCCGGAACGGAGGCTGCCCCGCCGTCATCTCGTAAATCAGGCAGCCGAGGCCCCACCAGTCAACGCTCATCCCGTAATGCTTGTGGCCGATCACTTCGGGAGCTGAAACAAGGATGCAAAAATCAATAAACTCTGCTGCTGCTGCAGTTTGTGATGTTGATACACGTTTCCTGTTGAATGTGGTTAATGGAGGTTTTAATCACAACTAAACACCACAGATTTAATATTTATTTATATTTTATTTATTAGTTAACAGAGACAAAAAATGCTTCATACTTCATTGCCTTTGCAAATTTAATGTAAATTGCTTATAAATCTGAAACTAATCTCATGTTACAGAACTGGTCCTTTGGAGTGCTGTAGGGGATTTTAGTATTTTCTATTTCTGCGGTATTTTTTACTCCCCCATATTCAAAATAAGAATATTTTGATTTTGGTAATTAGAGTTTTATAACGATTCAGAGGCGGTGTCATTAACCCCAAAAATTGGCAACATCACTTTGCTGATGATGACATACTGTACATTCCTATTTATGAATGACGTTTTGGCCAACAATCTTTCTAATTTTCTTTAAAAAATGTATCTGAGAAAACAGGTAAAAAACAACTGGTGTAAAGGTGATTTTGTTTGTTTGCGAAGTGTTTGTTGTTGTAATACTCATTTTAGCCACTACAGGGAGATTTGTACCACTTCCATAATGTTCTAAAAAGGACGAAAGGCATTTATATTCAGTTAATTAATGACATTAAACACGGGGTTACCAGAGAAAGCGTGAAGACGTAAGAAAAAAAGGTAAACATAGAGGACGGCACATGTATTTAGCCTGGTATATTAAATTTACTCGAAAACAGAAGGAATTAAAGCTGGAACATAAAAACACATGGAATTCTTATCATTATTATTCATCAAACATTTCTTTTACATTTTTTATTAAAGCTGTTTTCCACAAAAACGAATAAATAGATTATTAAATTATTCATATGAAATAAAACCCCGCAATTGTACATAACACTATATGAAGTTGTTATGGTGACGATTGTTCCAGCGATTGACCCTTTCGTATTTACACCATTTCGAGCCCTCACGGCCTCTCACACTGACACGATTTCGAGTGTTCAGGGTTTAGGGCTTCAGGGGGACATTTGGGATCTGGTCTTGGTCCTCTGAACATCAGTACTGTGAGGCACATACATACCCATGTATCCCAGCGTTCCCACCATGCCTCGCACCACACTCCCTTCAGACAACCTCACAGCCAGGCCCAGGTCAGAGATGCGGATGTGTCCTTGAGGGAACAAATACCAAAGAAAGAATCTGCTGTTATTATGATGTACTTTCCATTTTGCTCAATCAATTACTTAAATTCCCTTCCCATTCGGCTCCCCTGACGTGCAAAGCAGGAGTTGTTGTTGTTGTTGGAACGAATACAATAACCGTGTGACAACTTCTAACCTGTAATTTTAAATAATAAAAAGGTAAAACAAAAGGTAGTCAAAGATCTTCAAACATGTTGCCAAGAATGAAGGAACAGGTGCAGAGTGTTTCTGGAAATAGACACCACACCTGATTCTCAGAGGCCTTTCACTTCCTCAACCCGCCTTTGTTTGAACCCATGTCAAAATACCGTCAACACGATCGTCTGGCTCAACTCGAAACTGTTATCATGAGATCATTCAGACTATTTTTCCAGAGCTAAAAATAGCCGAGCTAAAAGGAGGCTGACGTCAAAAACATTTCATCATGTTCTGTCTCTGGAGTTTGGAATGTGATCTTCTCGTAGGTTATAATTGGGTTAGTTGCTGAACAAACAAACAGGAGGTGATTACTCACCGTTGTCATCCATCAGAATGTTTTCTGGTTTCAGATCCCTGGAAGATTAAAAAAACAGCATTAATTCAGAGATGGGACTTAATGTATTGATAATAATCATAACTAATAAAGTACTGTACAAATGTGAGGTACTACCCACTACATCTGTATTTATTAGACAACTTTAGTTACTTTAAAAATCAAGATGTTTATGAAATATGACGTGTTCTTATAAATTAAACATCTTGGCAGTAAAGTAAAGCTGAAAAGTTAAGTCAATTAAAATCAAACTAATGTTAAACTATTTGGATGTTTATTATATTTTTCATTTAAAATCAAGATTAAATAATGTTAAATTATTAGTAATAATGTTAAAATTGTTAATGTTTTAGTAATAATGTAAATAATGGTAATGTTTAAGTAATAATGTTAATCATGTTAATGTATTAGTAATGTTACTTATATTAATGCATAGTAATAAGTTAATCATTTTAATATATGAATGTTAATATTAGTAGTGTGAATGTATTTGTAATAATGGTAATAATGGTAATACATGAGTAATACTGTTGATAACATTAATGTATTTGGTAGTAATGTTAATAATGTTGATGTAACAGTAACAATGTTAACAATGCTAATGCATTAGTAAAAATTTAAATTATGTTAATGTATTGCTAATAATGTTAATACTATTAATGTATTAGTAATTATGTTAATACTGTTAATTTATTAGTTCTTATGTTGAAGTTTGGACAAAAGAAATATGGGTAATTGTGACGACATTTCTCTCTATTTTGACTATTTTTTACAAACAAAACAATGAATCAATTAATCATCAGATTAATCCATAATGAAAATAATCATTAATTAATAGTTAAAAATGAGCTCCAACTCAACCAACTACAACAATAAAATCCTGCTTTTACATTAATGCATGATGAATAATAATGAAATAAATTAACATTTTAAATGAACACTTATACTTAACTGAAGCATCTCAATACTTCCTTCACCACTGTTTTAAAGGCAAAAAACCCCACTGACCTATATAATATTGAGTTCTGGTGGAGGTGGATTAAACCACAGCAGACTTCTGCAGCGTAGAAGCGAGCTCTGGCTTTGTCCAGGCCGGGCTCTCCGATGTTGTGAATGTGAAACTTCAAGTCCCCGCCGTTCATCATGGTCAGAACCATACAGAGGGCGTGCTTGGTCTCGTAGGCGTACACCAGATTCACCTAAATGGAGAACGAGGAAGTGCACGTTAAGTTGTAGATCTGTTCAAAAACTATGAGACTGGATATATTTGATATAATGTTTGTTATTGTCAACAAATCCTCTAAAAAGACTCTAAAGCAAAGACATGTTAGTCCATCTCTAAATAGGTTCTGATTTCCTGTCTGTGGCCCTAAGCTCATTGTGACTCAAGACTTAAATCTTTAAATTTATCTTCTAAAATAGGAAATAGTGCATTTTTTGGGGGACTACTTTTAGCGGTGGATTAATCCACATTTGGTGCACTGGTTAGTATTTGTGGCACACTGTATTAGGAATTGGAGTCAAAATAAAACAGTGTTGTTTATACGACTTCATAAAATGGCTTAAATCTGTATATTCCGTTTGTTGACTATAGAAAAATACTTATTTTTTTGCTTTCTTAAAACAATGGAAAAGCTTAAGTATTAAACAAAAAGCATAACTGTGCAAGTCTCACCACAAATCTGCTGTCCAGCCCTTCCAGGATCTGTTTCTCGTTGAGAGCCATGGCTTCTCCTTTCCTCTTCTTCACATGAGTCTTCTCCAGCTTTTTGCAGGCGTACATCACTCCCGTGGCTCGCACCTGACAAGCCCACACCTGGGAAACCAAAACAGAACCAATCAAAGGACGAATTAAGATGGTGGCGCATGACTTAGTGTCACACTTCCATAAAGTCGGAGCACTTTTGAGATACGGAATGAAATAGAATTTGTTTATTATTAAGTATTAGTGGAGCACAGGCAGAAACCTCTGGTTCTGCTGAGTGAAGCCAAAGCTTCATGTGTTAAAGCTGCATTCTCTCTCCTGTCCACCAGGGGGCGACTCCTCTGGTTGTATAGAAGTCTATGAGAAAATGACTCTACTTCTCTCTTGATTTATTCCCTCAGTAAACATTGTAAACATGAGTTTATGGTCTCAATCTCTAGTTTCAAGTCTTCTTCAATACAGCATGATGTTCATTTAGTAAATGATGCTCCATTTAGAGTCAAACAGACCATAAAGCAGGGGATGCTTTAGGGCGGGGCTACACACTGATTGACAGGTCGACACCAGAGACGTATACGGCGTCTCTACGTCACTCCTCCTCAGTCCTAATATGGTCACTTCCTGTTCACATTTTGCAAAGAAAAACCATGGCGTCGGTCGTAATCCAAGATTGCGACGACGAAATCGGCAAACGCGGGTCTTCATAACTGCAGACCACAAACCAAAGGGTGACGTCACGATAACTACATCCACTACAATCTATGGTCGAGCTCCTAAAACACTGGTTCCCACATTTCCCATAATGCAACTAAAAAGCATCTTATTGGTAGACCTTCTCTGATTGGTAAATGCCCTCATCTTTTAAAATCCACCTGCCCTGTCTTTGGTGTAGACTGTTGGTTTTAGAATTTGTTCACCTCAAACTCGAGATATCTAAGTGACATCACTGGAGTAGCTTTTCTTGACATTGTGGCCTTGACTTGACAACACTTCTACAGATGATACCTTAAATAACACAGGCTGAATATTACTCCTTGAATGACCTTTGTCATGCAGATTTGGTGGAATGCCGCTTCAGAGTTATTTTCAGCATTTTTATCAGATGGTTGCAAGAGAGAGATATAAAAGGCATCTTTGGATTTCAGAGACGGTGTTGATTTACAGAAAGGAATGCTTTAATGCCAGACTCGTTCCTTCCACTTCCTCAAACTGCTTTTTCCACTGCTTGAAGATACCACCGACCCTCTGATTGGAGAACTACCTTGCTCTCCACTACGCCACAGCCGCCCCAGTCCAGGTCCCAAACAACCTAAGCCAAGTCCTGATGCGCCCTTTCTGAGTCCTCTAACAGTTTGCCAGAATTTCCTTGTCGGCCTACTGAAAGTCCTTCACCATCGTCTTCCTGAACAAGTACCATATCCGTGTTTTTGCTCTGGGCGATGGCTGCAGCCAATCTGGCCAACCGGTATGCGTCTGCAGTTTCTGGAGACCCATGGCCCCGACAAAGCCTGAAAGGCCTCCTTCTTCAACATTACAGCCCCTGGGTTCAGATCAACAGGCCGTTCCTCGCAATCACCCCCTTACAGGTTCTCCATCGTTGTCCTTGTGAGCGTTGGAGTCCCCAGTCGGCCTCCTCTCCAGAACACCACCCAAAGACTCCAAGGAGGTTGCATAGAGGCGACCCTCTTGTTCACCCAGTGAGAACTCCCAACACAGGGGCGCTAAGCCGGGGGTTGAACTCCAGACAAAAGGTGAAGTCCAGCCCCTCTCCAGGAGTTTGGTTCCAGAACCAGTGCTATGATTTGAGGGGATTCTGCTCCACCTCCCACATCAGCCCCGGTTCGACAATCTGCTATGCAAGGGGGTCTGCCCAGCTCACAATGCACCTGACCCTCTAGCCTATCCTTGCGAGCGGTGGGACCCCTGGGAGGCCGTGCCCAGCCGAGCATCATGTGTCAAGATCTGCCCGCCGGATGCTCCCTGGTGAGCTCCCTTGCCCAGGTCCGGCTCCAGAAAGAGGACTACTACCCCTCACTGATACTACTACTCATGAGGTGCTAAAACTCCTTTCTGCCCAATTCATACAGGATCGTTGAATCGCTCTTGATCAGACCCGTCCCCGAGACCACTTTGCCTTTTGGAGACCCTACCAGGAGCTAACGCCCCCGACAGCACAGCTCCCAAGGGTCAAACAAACTCCTCCACCACGTTAAGGTAGTAATTCCTTTTTTTGTGTTCTTAGATCGACAGATAATGTTGTTGATCCTTTAGTACATATAGGTAGACGTGTTTTTGTTTTGCTTCACTTTTCTGGTCGAGCATAACCAGATCGTCAGAATTTCAACACCATCCTCTTCTTGCATAGCTACTTAGCACATGGGAGAAGTTCGCAGACTGATTCTGGAAAAACATGCTGCTCTTGAGTTGTTCAATGACATTTTTTAAAGCTGTGAGTATCAAAAATAGAAACTTCCCCTCCTTTTTCAATCTGTTGTGGGTCAATGTAGAAACATATGTTAAAAACCTCACAAATAAAACCAAAATGATCTGATTCCATGAGAGGTAAATGACAGAGAAATATCAGGGGATGTGTCTTACCTCTCCAAACCCTCCTTTCCCCAGAAGTCTGTACTGTCTAAACATCTGCTTGGTGATGGGCTGCCTTGAGGAGAAACACAGGTTGTTGTTTTCATTCTGAATTGATCCGTTTCAACAAAAAAAACAAAAAACTGAGTTTAATGTGGGACAGAGTCAGCAGTGAGCGTAGCGGAGTGTTTTAAGTACAAGCAGATAAACCAGATAACCAACCAACCGCCACACATTGTCTTTTATTTCCTTGTTTCAGGACACACACATAAACACAAACACACACACACACTGACCTCTCCAGCATCTTCCACTGTAGGAAACGGTCAAAGAACATGCTGTCCTGGTACTGGTTGAAGGGCTCTCCACTGAGGTATTCATGTAGGTCTCTAAGACACCAAACAGAGAGGTTGGTTTTCTAAAAACAAATATATATTCACACATATGTAAACAGAGAAGGTCATGTGTGGACTTACTCCCTGCAGTCGTGGAAGACGTCCATGCAGGGATCCAGCATCAGACTCTGGATGCAGCTCTGTTCATGCTTCTGCACGACGGACACATGCTGATTGGACTGAGGAGACAAAAAGAGGGTGTGTGAAAAAAATGTAACAGGAATATTTGTTTATAAAGTATGTTTTCTGTGTTGTCGTCAGACCTCACTCCAGAGGAATCTCTGAATGATGCTGATCCCGAAGTCACTCCTCTCCTCATCCGACTTTGTCTCAAAGGCGTCCTAAAGGAGACGAAGAGGAAACAATTTCAGCTTCAGCTCCAAGATGTTCTTGATAGATAGTTGTTACCACGTCACTGACATTTTAGCAGCGATCGTTGATGTTCGAAAATTATAGATCTGACTTAATATCAAAGATATCTGACCCCAAAAGTTGTTTGGGGATGTCTGTCCAACATCATTTTCCCTCTTCTTTTCATTCCTTCTACAAACAAATGTTGGTCATCTGCAAACTTCTTCATAGTTCTTGTATCATCAAAAACTTGAGTAAATGTTTAAATACACTGATGATGCTGTCCTCACCTCCGATTTTCTCCTGGATATATATATTAAATGAATTATTGAACACTACAAATAGTTTTTTATAATTTAACTAAACTTGCAGCTGTCTTTATGTTGCATATATTTCCTCCTTTTTTTTTAGTTATTCCATAAATGTTTTAGACGGTGCAAAAACAAAAATACCCAGCTTGCACTACCCACTCAGATCAGTGTGACAGAACTTAATTAAAAAAGCTTTTCCTGCACTGCAACGATGTACGTAGTTGCACAATTTCTGGACTTTTTTCTCCCACATTCAAAACTCTGCGTTGCCATGATTTCACTTCATAAAATACAGCATTTTTGCATGTTTGAACAGTCACAGATAGAGTTCACGTGAGCAGGCATTAGTCTAAAATGTGCTCTTTCTAAATGTTTATGCTCCACGGTTTAAAGGTGTACCAGAGCATCCTGGAGGGAGATGTAGGTCAGCAGGTCGGGTTGACTCCGACAGAAGAGCTGAAACAGTTTCTTCCCGATGGGCTGCTTCACACACAGACTGTGGTAGTCTCTCTCTGATGGAGAAACAACACACGATGGGAACTCATGCAACAAACCCACAACATGTATGGACTGATGAAGCACACACACACACACACACACACACACACACACACACACACACACACACACACACACACACACACACACACACACACACACACACACACACACACACACACCTATGTCCAAGTCCACACAGTGACTTATGTGAGGGAGGCGGAGCATGTTTTTCCATTTCAAGCTTTTGCCTTTCCCGCCTCCACCTGCAGAAAATCAAAACATGATTTTTTAGGCCCTACAACTCAAGAGTGACACGTCTGTCATCCACAGTGTGTCATCAGCGGACATGCGCAGTGCAGCTCCATGCATGCCTAGCCCGTCAGGTTTCAGACAATAGAGTGCTCCACTACAGTGAATGAAGTATTTATAGCAGCGGAACAGGTAAGCAAAGCCTGTGGGACCGCATTGCTCTGCACACTTACTTTCAAAATTAGTTTACCAAGAAAAAGGTATATGCACAGAACATTCTTGTGGTGCTTTCAGGGGTGAATTTAATGCTTCACTTTGACGACAAATAACATGATTCTGTTATTAAATGTTGAACAGAAATGTTAAGGACAAGTGAAGGTAAATGACTGTAATGTAATGTAATGTAATGAAGGCAGCATTGGATCGGATTGATAAAAATCCTTATCAGTGTCGTCATATCTCATCCTTCAACACCTTGTTGTTTAGGAAGTCACCGTCATCAGCTCAACCAACCAAAACAAGCTGGAGACACCTGAGGTCCCGACAGAGAGTGTGCCATAAAGAGTGAAACAAAAGTCTGTAAATATGTCTAAAAACGTATTTATCTAAAACTAAATGCACCAGGTGTTAAAACCAGCCTCTTGTTTGATCTAATATAAATATATACAAGATCATTTTACATAAAAAAAACATGTATTTTCTGGTCATCATGAGAAAATAAGTTTTACAAACATTCTTGGACTTAGAAAAACACATTTCACTTACCTTCTCTGGCTTTAATAAGCGTATTATTTGCCATAATGCTTTCAATCTCCATGTTGGAATGAGTGTTTCCCGGTTTATTTGTCCCAGAGCTGCAGTCTAATCCGGTATTTGTGCACAGACTTTAATAAAATAAAAATAAAGAGTAATTAACAGCCACATAAATGCATATCGACAGTCCAGTTGGTTGGGTTAAGGTAATGAGGTGTGTCTGTGCTGCTGCGGTCTAACCTCGTCCCTGTCACTCACTGATGAATGGAGGTGCAGACACTTTCTGGTGCCACAGCGTTCTTCAACTTAAAACACTCCCTCAGTTCAGAGGCGGGACAAACAGATCAATTATCTGAGGCACGAGCTCCCATCAGCTGAGACTCAATACAGAGTTTAAGGTCATATAAAGGATGCATAATTCATTTAAAACAAAATGCACTGGAGGGATGGATTTATGTGCAGGTCATCAAATGTTGATTTTCCAGAGTTGGATGAAGTGCTCTGGTCTTTTACTGAATAAAGTGACTGTGAGGAGCCTTTATCTGGTCCTGATCCAGTCTCAGTTTAGTCCTGATCCTCTATAGACCTCCATCAGTAAACGAGACCATCAGAGAGAAGATCGTCTGTTTCTATAAAGTTATTCTTAAAGCTCGTCATCGGAGCCACCGGGTCGGATTCTGGAGAAACCAGATGAAATCATGAAGGTTCACCAGGAACTCCTTCAGTAAATGAAACTATAACACCAGTACTACAGTGTATAAATACTCTGTTATAAGAAAAAGTCCTGCATTGAAACGCTTGCATATGTAAAAATACAAAAGTAAAAGCATCAAAATAGACTTAAATTACCTTAAAGGACTCATTATGCAGACTATTATGTATAATATTAATGTAAAATAATTATTGATGCGTTAGACATCATCATTTATTGGTTGATATGTTTTGTTTTGATAACCAGAAACTGCAGAGTAACAAATTATCAAATAATGTTATGTTTTAGAAGTATGAAGTAGCATAAAATAGAAATACTATTGTATTTCTATAAGTAAAGCAGTAGTATCTCAAATTTAGTTTCCTCTACTGAGATTACATTTAATTATTGAATAAAGTGTTTGACATACATTTTTGTTTAATACTTATATAGTGTAGCATAAGAGAGTTGAAGAGTTTATATCCGATGTAATGAGACTGACTAATGTATCATATTATTATGTTTTCTTTTGACTTTACAGGTAATGTACTGTAAAACAGCAGTTCTCAGCCTTGATATCACATTTTATTTTGTGAAATGTTGAGGAGATTAAGATGACCCCCAAAAATATATTTTTTAGTTTAGTCTAACTATTTGGCAGTACGTCTGCGGGCCACTAGATGGCGCAGTGGTTCAGAACAGCTGCTGTTAGGAGTTCCTTTCAGTTGTTTCTTTTTTTTGGGACAAGGATGACAGAATTCAAGTTATTTTCTAGCTTGAATCTAGAGCTATAAAGATTAAAACCCAAGTTTGAAGTTCTGAGGTCTTCATCTCATATAAATAGCAAGACTTAAAGGTCTGATGTCAAGACAAGATTTAGAGAAACCGTTAACATTTTTATTACCAGCAGGGTGCACTATTGTAATAGTCTTATGTTCTTCTTGTTCTGTGAGTTAAACGCTGCTATCAGAGTTCTATCAAGAACCAGGAGAACTGAATACATAAGTTCTGTTCTTAGATATTGACACTGGCTTTTTAACGTGCTGCATTTTACAAACAAGAAACACATTTTTTGAATAGTTTTTAAGGAAACAGCAGAAACCAGCTCAGTTAAGTAGAAACTGTGATTTGCATGTGAAAAACATTCAATGGTTGATTGTCTGCAGGGAGATGGGAAGCCTTGATCACACCATCGGTTTCTCTTTCATGAGGGAGAATTTGAATGGCAACAGAGAACACCACCAACAAATCAGCCGATCACTTCTGTGTTGAATAACGGAAGTCAGAGAAGAACCTGACATTCTGTTTCTTTGTGTGGAGGCTTCCAGTCTGAAAGAAGTTCTCTGTCACATTTAGGATCCGTGTCAAACTGGTAGATTAACCACGTTAATGGTTCAGTTTCCTCGCAGCGCTTTAAAACAAAGCTCCTCCTGTCTGCTCCGAGCTCCGACCCAAACACACAACACAAGAGATCTGTGAGAGAGGGAACGTTAATTAGCTCTTGTTTAAAAACAGAACCTGAAAGATGAAAATATATATTTGAGGCTTTTTTTGTATCTTAAATTCACCCTTTATCTATTTAGAAAAGTATTTCCATTTTCTGATTTCTTTATTCTTCTCCTCCACTACATCTTAAATGTAAATATTGTACTTTTAACTGTACTACATCTCAGAGGTAGATATTGCACTTTTTACTCTACTGTACCCTTTATTTATTTAGATAAGTATTTCCATTTTCTGATACTTAATTTTCTCCTCCACTACATCTTAAATGTAAATATTGTACTTTTTACTGTACTACATCTCAGAGGTAGATATTGTACTTCTTACTCCACTACAAGTATAGTTTGAGTTTAATACTTTTGTACTTTTACTGGTAAGATTTTGTCATGTACTACTTTTACTAAAGTACTTTCCCCTCCACTGTTATCAAAGTTATTACAATTCCTCTTGAGGGAAACACGAATGTCTGAACCAAATTTCATGGCACTCTATCCAATAGTTGAGATATTTCTCTAAAAATAACAAATGTCAACTCCTCGTGGCGCCGGATAAAAAGACAGATCCTCATTAGTCATCAGGATTCATCAACTTTTCAAAAGTGTCCTGGACAAGAAAAGACAACAATAAGTAACAGACTTACAACATAAAGAGTGTCACAAAATCTTATTTTTTATTAGAATAAATAAATGACACCTTTAAGAAAACCTATATGAGTAGTTGCATGATGAATCTTGTAATGGCAAATTTAGGTTTTAGTTATACTGTGGGAATTCTATTGTTTTAGTTATACTGTGGGAATTCTATTTGTGTATGTTTGAAGATATCATATCCACAGGCCAGGTGTAGGGAGGTGTTTACTCTCCTTTTCCCAGGCGCCAGTAGCCTTGATCGCCCCACTTGTTTTGTCCTTTATATTCAGAGTGTGAAGCCTTTCTCTTCAGTGCATTACTTTGCAGGCTTGCCAGAACATACTTTGTTGTGTTCTGTGTGATCCTGTAAACCTGCCTCTTTCTTATAAGAAATAAAATATCACAAAGACACTCTTTTTCATCTGATTGTTATTTCAACGCTCACTTCGGACTCATCCCAGTCAGTATTAGTATAGTATTATTTGTTTCCAAAACAATCTGCAGGCTCAAAAGATGATTAAACATGAGATGAGACAGAAAAATTGATATTTGTTGCACTAAATTATGCATTTCTTACTCAAAAGTTTCCTTTTTTAATGAAAAATGTAATTATTTCACCTCTTCCAGCCTCTAAACATCTTTGGAATGGTTGAACAATCTTAAAACCCACATCCTGTGATGAGAAGTCACACGCAGATATTGCTTCATTTAAATGGCTCGCGTGTCAAAAACAAGAAAATGATCAAACGACTCTGACACCTGACCTTTTTCTACTTTCTTATTGGTCCTTCACTTTCAAAGTCTTTGTAAACCTAAAACTTGTGGGAACTGTTAAACATACATGATGTTTATGATGTTTATGATGCATGTGTGTTCAGAAAACATGCTTTTGGAGCTCCAGGTATTTTAGGAAATTGAAAGTGTTTTTTGTCGTGTGTGAAATGTGAAGAAAATCAGCCTCACTCTCAGAAAAGTGACAGAAAATCACCTGATGAAAAGCGTTCTTTAATGCAACGAAACATATACATCAGATCAGAATCGCATGATGCACAAGAGGAAGCTCAGGGCTTTTTATGGTTTGAACTTCCTTTTTGTTTAACACCACCATCAGCATTTAGGAAGGAAGGCATGTGAGGAAAATCTCTGTTCAGTGTGATATGTCGCAGGAGCACAATTCTGTCTTTTTAAGGCCTGTGCTGGTCTGAGGGACAGAGATTTCACAGAGCAGTCAGATGAGGGTCTGTGGTGGGCTGCTGCTCTGTGGGCCTATGTGTCTTTAATCACTATGAAGCGATCATGTGTACGCTCAGTAAGAGAGGAACTCTTCATCACCCAAATCCACCAAATCCATGAATAAAGATATGGGAGGCATTAAATGTCATCTGTGGTTCAGCATTTTGAACTTCTATTTCCCGGAGCCACAGAGGCACATTTTACCCGACAGAGAAGAAGGTTTGGCGTGACCAGAAAGGACGTCCAGAGTTCCTAATTATACATCCAATTAGCAACGATTACGACGGCACAACGTGATCACTTCATACTCAGACTGCAGTCGGCAGGTCCACCACTGGGGTCCAGACTGAAATAGTAGAATCATTTATTGTCACGCAGGGAAATTTGTCTTTGGCTTCAAGTCGCTGCATCGACCAACACGCACAGATCATAGAATATATACACTCATTCATAAACATGCTTAAATTCACAGGTTGAGTGTGAGACGGTAGCTCTTTAAAATAATAATTAAAGGTAATAAAAGACAATACATTTGAATATTAAAAAACAGGTGTAATCAAACCAGATGATCAACTCACAATATTTAATTATAATAACTCTATTTATATAGCACGTTTAAAAACTGAGTTTACAAAGTGCTTTGACAGGCAAAGTAAAGCAAAAGCGAAGCAATTTAACAATAGAAAGCTCAACATCCAGGCCAAAAAAAAGCTAAACAAACTAGGGTCAAATTAAATGTAATAACACTGTTAGAAAGAGTTTACAATAGATTAAACAATAAAACCAACCAATACAATAAGATCGACCCAATTTTAATTTTTTTAAAGATTGTATAAAATAAATTAGAATTAAATTAAATTAAATTAAATTAAAAGACAAAATCACATAAAAGCCAATACAATCATATCATAAAATACCACTTCTAGTTGCTATTACATCTATTTAATGGATTGAAATGGAATGAATTAATTGTTGTGCAGATTAAGTCAATATAACGCCCGCAGATTGTCATGTTCTTTCTTCCCAGAATTGACATACCACACATAAAAAGGATCAAACCTTCTCCTACACGCTTGCTGCCTCACCGGTAGATGTCACCAAACCCTACACACTGCATCTTTAAGAAAAAGTACATACGTATACCCCAAGGATCAATAGTCTTATGTTCACCTATTCTGCAAAGTGATGAGTAACTTTTAAGTCATCAAATAAATGTATACTAGTAGAAAGTACTAGTTTACTAGAAGTATAAAGCAGTAGTACCACAGTGTACAATCACTCTGTTACAAGTACAAGTCCTGTATTCAAAAGCATGACCAAAAGTAAAAGTAGCAGAATAATCTATATTTATTATATTATTGTATTACAGTCTTTGGTCCATTTATGTGTTCATCACCTAAATGTTGCAGCTGGTTAAATTGAGCTATTTTAATTAATGTATATACTGCTGAGTAGCTTAATCTGATAATACTTCATATAAAGTGGAGTAAAGAGTAAAAGCTACAGTATGATAATACTGACTGTAGACTGCCGTTTACTGCTCATACGTAGACCTAAATGTTAGCATGCTAACACACTAAACCAAGATGGTGAACGTGGTAAAAATCATATTTACATTATTATTAACATGCTGACGTTAGCATTTAGCCAAAGCACAACATGACTGTAGACTCTCAGTCTAGTTCATCTCAATGTGACTTTGTAATTTGTAGCTTAAATTATTCATTTAACAACAAATAAAAAATGTGATTTCGTAAACGTGCAGTTATGGCATTCACTCTAAATGACCTCCTCAGTGTGCCTCTCCAGACTCTGACCCTTTGATGACAAACAAATAGATACAATAATAATTCATTTGGCTCTGCACACCTTGAAGACCTTGTGTTCTTCTCTTCAACAATGAATCATGCAGACTGTCAACAAACATGGAGTCAGTTCTGACCTCAATCTTTCATTTACGGATATGAAATCACACCTGTTTCCTCCACTTCCTCACATCTCCAAAATGAAGCACCTCCTGTCCCGAGCTGTCCTTGAAGAACTCGTCCACGCCCGCTGTCTCAGTTTCTTCTGCTGTATCTTCTTCCTCTTCCTCTTCCTCTTCAGTGTTTACTGAGTCCTTTCCCCTGATTGTGCTCGTTGGAATCGCACCTGAGCAACATTGTTCAAAGAAATCTTTTTTCCACATCATCTTGAACACCTCATATCAATTATAACATACTAATACTTTCTTACTTGTTGCACTGCTTTTACTAGGTCAGAAGAAACCACAATACTGTAATAAACCTGATTACGACAGGACATATTTAAAAAAAAACAACAACTGGTTTATATGCAGATGATCAATAATTGTTCAACATTTTGGGAAATTAGCTTATTTGCGTTCTTGCCGAGAGTTAGATGAAAAGATTGATACCAAACTTCCATATCTGTCTGTTAATTAGAAGCTACAGTCAGCAACTGTTCAGCTTAGTTTAGCTTAGCATAGCATAAAGACAGTTAGCCTGGCTTTGTCCAGAGGTAAAGTAATCAGCCTAACAGCACCTCTAAAACTCTAATTAACAAGTTATTTCTCGTTTGTTTATACACAAAGGTAAGGGTCAGAGCCAGGCTGCCTGTTTCCAGTTTTAATGCTAAGCTAGGCTAACATCCCCTAGCTGTAGCTACATATTTTCCATATGGACGGGAGAAAAAAGGAGAACGAAAAGGAACATGTGCTTTTTTTAGGGGGAGGTTATGGGTTTAATAGTTTGTGGATCTTTGTTTTGATCATAAAATAGTTGTTTTTCTTAATATTTTAGAATTATTGTAATCCTATATTTAATTATTATTATTATTATTATTATTATTATTATTATTATTATTATTATTATTATTATTATTATTTGGTTTAGTTCCTTGGGCTGCATCCCTTTATGAAGGGTGCTTTAAAAATAAAGTAATCTATTGGCTAGACGTCTAGCTCTAATGGGATGGAAATAAACAACTAATATGAACCATTTTTAAATGTAATCACAGTCTCTATTATGTATAATCATGTTTTTTTCTGTTGCATTCATGACTTTTGAATTCCAGTTTGTTTTTGTTTTGTTCACCAGCTGGCATGAATAAGTGGAATCAGAAGCCATCTTGAATGTTTTGAACAGAACAGAAAAACACTTGATGGTGGAAACCACAGTGTTCCGGCCAACGGGCTTCAACATTAGTTAAATCTAATGTCAATGTTGGATTGTAATCATAGCCAGCTGGTCGAGGACGACCCTGATGAAGACAATAGGCGGAAATGTTTTTGACTCAACAGATGCCTACAGACCCTTCAAAGTAAAAACTAGGATTAAGGTACATACAAGGACATCTTGGCAATTAACCCTCTAACTGCCGACGTCTGGGATTATTGCAGATGTATCGTCCAGCTTCCTAATCGTATATATTCGAACACAATTTGTCTTCTTGAATGAAGACATTCGCAATTAGATTTTGTTGGAGGTTTAGGCACCATTTTTGATGGATAATTATCATTAAGGAAGTAAACTCTGGGGAACCCGATCCCCCACATCCATCGGTCCTTCTAATCCCTGAACCAGGTCACCCCCTTGTCATTTACCTGCTTTGTTCCTTTGATTGAAAAATATGAAAATGGCCGTGGTCATTATCATATTTTTTTTGCAACCAGTGATCAGGAAATTACCATATATGGACTGAGGAGGAGTGACGTAGAGACGCCGTATACGTCTCTGGTGTGGACCTGTCAATCAGTGTGTAGCCCCGCCCTAAAGCATCCCCTGCTTTATGGTCTGTTTGACTCTAAATGGAGCATCATTTACTAAATGAACATCATGCTGTATTGAAGAAGACTTGAAACTAGAGATTGAGACCATAAACTCATGTTTACAATGTTTACTGAGGGAATAAATCAAGAGAGAAGTAGAGTCATTTTCTCATAGACTTCTATACAACCAGAGGAGTCGCCCCCTGGTGGACAGCAGAGAGAATGCAATTTTTAGACATGAAGCATTGGCTTCACTCGGCAGAACCAGAGGTTTCTGCCTGAGCTCCACTAATACTTAATAACATTCTGATTTCCTTACACAACCTTCCTCCTGTAAACGTCACCGGCAGAGAAGTTGGCTGTAATCTGCATCGTGATAAGGTAATTGGAAATTGGGGCTATTTCACTGTTAGTGCAGTTGTTGTTCAAATTAAAGGTTGTAAGCAAACCTTCTATGAATCCAATAAAAATATATGGTAACTGATGCCGTGCAGATTACAGCTGGTGTATAACGGTTCCAAGAAGAAGAAAAGAGCAGAAATCTCATGACGCATAGGTCAATGTCAGGTTAATGATTGAAGGAAGAGACTTGGCGTTGGATTTTATGAAGCTATTTCAAATGTTGAAGGGAAAACTTTGGGAGTGTAAACTTCACACCACAGATTCCTGATGTGTCTAAATCATTAAAAGGACATTTAAATAATACATTTTCCAAATTTATAGATTAATTTAGAGGCTTAAAAAACACTTTTGTTCAGTTCAAACAAGTGAAACCACTGCTGAAGTTCCTTAAAACCTGCAACGAGACCTGTCAATCAGTGTAGCCCCGCCCTAAAGCATCCCCTGCTTTATGGTCTGTTTGACTCTAAATGGAGCATCATTTACTAAATGAACATCATGCTGTATTGAAGAAGACTTGAAACTAGAGATTGAGACCATAAACTCATGTTTACAATGTTTACTGAGGGAATAAATCAAGAGAGAAGTAGAGTCATTTTCTCATAGACTTCTATACAACCAGAGGAGTCGCCCCCTGGTGGACAGGAGAGAGAATGCAGCTTTAAGACATCCCTCCTGGGCTGAATGAAACGATTGGACGGGCTTCTGCAACAGACACAGATACCTGATTTTTTTTCATCATAGCATTTGATTTATTGATTACTGTCAGGATGGAAGAGAATCTCAACAAAAATATAAAAAATGTTTTTGTAGATTACCAGCCCAACCTTTAATATTGTATTAAATTACTAGTAATAGATCCCTTCAAATGTTACACACTGTACCTTTAAATAACACTTTTAAGACTTTTAACAGAGTATTTCTACACTGTGGTTATGCTAATTATCTTAAGTAAAAGAGATCTGAGTACTCCCACCACCCTCTATTATCACTGATCTATTATCACCTTAAAAAGTTACTAACCCAACATCCGACTCATTGTAAAAGCCTTTCTGCAGAGTTTCAGAGTTGCTGATACATATCTGTAGGGTCTGGCAGATTATTTGGGGGGATATCCGGGGCAAACGGCCTGTCGTCCACTTTACACAATAAGATGTTAACATTTCAGAACGTGCTTTTGTTATACGACATTCTAATTTATTCATTCAGAGTGGGCGTGACAGAGTCAATCCCTTGAATGTCCGGAATAACTGGGCAGAGAAACCAGAGGCATCAACCTGTCAAAACACCAAACTAGTAGCTTGTAGCTCTGCGGTGTAGTCACTAAGAACCAGAAAAGCATCTTTTCACAAATAAACCATCTATAGGACAACCTTTGCTTGTCACAAATATTGGGGTGTAGAGAAAACACCTTTTTGTACTTGCAGAGGTCACATATTGGGCTTCATGCAAGAACATTTTCCTGCTTAAATTGCTCTTACGTTTTACCCTAAAGTTTGGTTTTACAATAATGACTCATTGCATTTATAAGATTTAATCATGAGCATAATCAAGCTAATTGTTTAGTTCTATTTGTGGGCAAGTTTCATTCACAAAAAAATGATGCTACAGAACGTCTTGCTAAAGAAAAGCGACGGATGACTCATATTGTTTGGGGTTAAAGGGATGTGACAGTGAAGGAGATGTAGGGCTACAAGGATGTGACCTCCATAAAAACCCTGACGTCTGAGCTTTAAATGTCCTTTTGTATGTCTTTCCTTTGCACTTTGTCTTTTAATATTAAGCACTTTGAATTGTCTTTGAATTTCCTTGCTTTGAGTTTCTTTGTCTCTGTGCCGAAATCATAAAATCTAAGCAGAACAATAAGCAAGCCGTGATTCTATTGCAAATAAAGTCTTATGAAATGCATTTTATTGATATATTTAGTTAGATATTTACTCCAGATTTACTAGATAAAGACATAGAGTGTTCCAGGGATGAAGTATATTTGTAGTCCAACAGAAAGTTAGCATCAAAGTGGTTACTGACCTATTTTATGGAAGAGAACTGAACGTTAGAATCTCTTCAGCTTGTGATAAAAAAAAGACCTTATTTCAGACATAACTCCCAAAAAACATACAAAAAAACAAATTGGCTTCCAGATAAAGGAACAGAAAGTGTCAAATACAGATGTTTTTGCTTGGGTTTTGGTCTCATTCTGTTTTACTTCTTGTTTGCAGCCTTCAGCCTCAACCCGTTGGTTCCTTCTGAAGACATTCATCATTAAAAACACAAATATATATGTTTTTTGAAAAAGGCTCTGTTAATTCCTGAATCAGATGGTCAATGTAGATTTTTTGCAAAACAAACAGGAGGAAAAGGCTTAATGTTTTTTTAACTTTACCTTTGTACCTTTACAATCAATTAATTATCCACTTTATTCATTATTAGCGAATGTTACTTAAGCAGGAGGAAATTGTGCTTGTTTTTTGTTTGGGACTATTTCTAGCGGCGGATTAATCCACATTTGGTGCTCTAGTGAGTTTTTGAGACAGCAGGATATATAAAAAAACAAAAATATACAAAACGAAATCTGAATCTTAATTTGTAACTTATCCATTATGATTACTCATGCTTTTTTAAATAAATATTTATATCAGTGAACACCGTCAGCAGGATTTTGTTGCTGCTGATCAAAACTTCCCCTAATTTAAAATACAACAATATGACTTTGAAGTCATCTGACTAAAATGTGACTGTATGAATTTACATGACTTTTGGAAACATGTTTTTTTTCGCCCCGCCCTCCCTTTTCAGTGTGAGCAGGAGGGGGGGTCTGCAGAATATAAACACATAGACACCCCTGACTCCTGTGCATCCATCACTGATCATCCTCAGACCTTAAAGCACTCACACCCGTTGGCTCTGCAGAGGAAAACTGGAGATAACATTTTCTTCTTCTTCTTCTTCTTATTATTATATTTGGTGCCGATCAATAAAGATGCCGATCAATAAAGCCAAAGTGGCCATTGGATTTATAGTGGCAGGGACTGTGACGGTGGTCTTTGGAGCCATGTTTCTATTCGTGGGGCCGGCGGTGATGAAAAGCAAAGTGATTGAAGTAAGTCTTCTCACACACTTCCTAATTTCATTTCAGTTTTTATTTAATATAGAAGGTTTCTTCAGAACAATTTCCTTTTTCTTTTGCATGCAAAGCAAATTATTTAACATTGTACAATTTATTTTTTAGTTTAAATAGACTTCACTGAGGTCTTGCATGTTAATTAATCTAATATTTCATCTCATAGTCTGAATGAAACCTTATTTGAGCAGCAGTTTCTTGGCAGCACAGTGGCATGATTCTCTGCAGCTTTCACGCTGCCTGCTGCACCGTCACACGGAGGTCTTCAGTGTCGGTTTATGGCACATTAATGTATCGACCATTAAGTAAAATATAAAAGTTGCACAGCTGGTGACTTTGAGGCGCAGACAAAAATGTGTGCAGCAAATCTTTTCTTGCCAAAACAGGATGCTGAATTCATAGTTTCCCATTTTATTACTTTATTTCTTATATTTTTTACTATGTTTTTGTTTGTGGTAAAGCCAAAATCTCTTTTCTACAATTTGGATATAAACTTAACTAACTAACTAACTAACTAACTGAGTTTATTCTACATATAGCTTTGAAGTATCCTTCTGCTCCACGCAATCAAATGTTTGGAAAATAAACAAACAATATAAAAGAAAAAGAGACAATTAATTTAGGATTGATGTTCAACAGTTTTAAGATGTTAAACAAAATAAGTGTGTATAACTGTGACTCTGGACTTAATTCTGACTTAAGGTAAATACTTGGAGCATTCAAAGACTCTAATGTGTCAAAAATACATTTTAGTTTTCATCAGCAGTTGAAGTAGTTTGGAGGAACTTGTACTTGTACTTAAGTATATTCATTTTACGTTACTTATACTTATATTTCTAAGTTCTAACATTTACATTTATACATTTCGGATTAAGACTTTACATTCTAGCTTTTAAATACAGCACGTTCATAAAGATTAAACCAGTAATTCACAAAGATATTAAGTTATCCAATATTTCACAGAAAAAACGTCTGTATCAGAACTTAGTTTCTTCTTCTTCTTCTTCTTCTTCTTCTTCTTCTTCTTCTTCTTCTTCTTCTTCTTCTTCTTCTTCTTCTTCTTCTTCTTCTTCTCTCTCATTAATCATCACTCGACCCCTCAGATTTATCTAGTGACCCTTTGGAGGGCCCCGATCCCTAGATTAGGAACCCCTGAACTAAACTATCTGACAGTATATAAAGTATTTAAAGTATCTCCACCTGGAGCAGCTACAACAGTAACAAGCGGCTCTAACATTGATGCTTCAGTATTAAATATCTAATAATGTCACCGTTTTTGGTGAAAGTGCTTTTTAAAGTTTGGTGTGATTGTAATCTAGATTATTATATAAACATGCAAGATTTTAAAACGGGATTAAAGATCATTTGAGCTGTGAATGTACTTGTCTACCAGTGAATGAAAGTTGTTTAATTGATGCAATTTACTGCTTTGTTTATAAGTCTGTCGTCTCATAAACGTAAATCTATATAAAAAAAGCTGTTTTAAACTATTTTTCCTTTAGTTTTTTAAATCTATTATCTGTGTTTGTGTGAGGTGAAATATCTACTCTGCCATTTTAGCCAGAACATAAAAAGATTCCAAATCTCAATGGGTTCATAAATCATAAATAAAGGTTATAATAAAGGTAAGAATAAAAACAAAAGCTGCAAAATAAGTATCTTACTGCCGATACTTTAAGTATGTCCTGCTGATGTATGACTATTATATGCAATGGAGTATTTTTTACAGTAGTCACTTTTACATAAGTAAAGAAGGAGCAGGGACTACATTTCCCAGAGTCCTCAGCGCGGTGGAGGCGTTCCCAACAGCCTATAAATACAGCAGCAGCAGCAGCAGCAGATCAAATACATCGATCAGTCAGATCAGAAGCAGGCTGGACCCCAGACTGTCCCACAGGAGGACAGAGCAGAGGACAGGGGACAGAGCACAGAGGGGACAGAGCACAGAGGGGACAGAGTCTGGGGCTGCCACGTGTTTGTAGTCCTTCAGCAGATCAGCTGTTTATGCAACAACAAGCTGCAGGCACTGTGCGTCAGCTGTCAGTCACAAAGCATGGCAGTCAGTGCAACCAGAGCCGCAGTCGGGTTCATAGTGTCCGGGGTCCTCATGCTGGTTTTCGGGACCCTCCTGGCCTTTGTGGGACCCATAATCATCGACGACCAGGTAGTCAAGGTAAGCTGGGGACGAGGACGTTCTGCAGGAAGACACACAAAGTGCTGAGTGGACTCTGTGACCACATGAGCAAATCAATACATGATAAAAAAGGTGCATGCATGCAAATATGTGCTAATAACTGATCAATGCATGGAGTCTGGTTACAGGTGATAGAAGCTGTGTTTGAGGCTATATCTCATGTGAGTCTGGTTAGCAGGTGAGTCTGGTTACAGGTGAAGCTGTGTTTGAGGCTATATCTCATGTGAGTCTGGTTACAGGTGATAGAAGCTGTGTTTGAGGCTATATCTCATGTGAGTCTGGTTACAGGTGAAGCTGTGTTTGAGGCTATATCTCACTGGGGACAGAATGGGGATAAAGGGATGTGACAGTGAAGGAGATGTAGGGCTACAAGGATGTGACCTCCATAAAAACCCTGACGTCTGAGCTTTAAATGTCCTTTTGTATGTCTTTCCTTTGCACTTTGTCTTTTAATATTAAGCACTTTGAATTGTCTTTGAATTTCCTTGCTTTGAGTTTCTTTGTCTCTGTGCCGAAATCATAAAATCTAAGCAGAACAATAAGCAAGCCGTGATTCTATTGCAAATAAAGTCTTATGAAATGCATTTTATTGATATATTTAGTTAGATATTTACTCCAGATTTACTAGATAAAGTAATTGATCTTTAAACAGTCAGAGAATGGTGACAAATGTGCATCCCAGCTCCTCACAGTCCAGGGTGATGTTTTTTTAAATGTCTTGTTTCGTTCAAAATCAAAAGATCATGCAGTTTAATATGATGTAAAACTGAGAAAAAACATTAATTTTTGCATAAATAATCACTTGAATGACTAATTGATACCGTTGTAGAAAAATGGGTCAATGATGGAATGTAGATCATTTGCACAATAATGAAGATGCTTAATGAATTAAATAGAACACAACAGGAATACTTCACAGCAGAGGAAGGAAGCCTGAGAGCTCATTTGTACTTAAATTTAAATTAAAAACACATTATACTACAAAGAACAGAATATCTAAACATAAAAAACCACAAAAACAAGCAGAAACCGTAGTAAAAGAAAGAAATGAATAGAATAATGTGTACATTTACATAAGTACTGTACTTATGTCTTGACATATTTGTACTTTACTTTAGTTAAAACATGTGTTTTTCTATGTAAAAAGTAATCATGATGTACTTGTATGATATGATGCAGTACGATACTACTAATGTACAAAGTATTCAGAACTGTCCACATCAACAAACACGTATAATTAGAAATAAAACCTGAATAATGTATTTCATAATAATATAACTCTCTGAAAAGAAGCCCTTCTGCATAATGAGTACTTCTACTTGTAATACTTTAAGTACATTTGGCTAATAATACTTCTTTACTTGCACTTTAAGTTGTAATAGAGTATTTTTAGATTGTGGTATTTCTACTTTTACTAAGGTAAATGTGAGTACTTCTTCATATGTGTGTAGTACATGTGGAGGATTTCATGTACTACATATTCTCTTTAGCTTTTCTACAGATGTAATACTTAAGTACTTCACATTATACTGCTGTTATGGTCCAACTAGGAGTATTTTTTATTTGTAAGACAGAACTGAACCTGAAAAGGGAATATGACTAGTGCGAATTCATAATGAAATATTAAATATCATGTCACATTTTACACTATTACAGAGAAGATTTATGAGAAGAATTCAAAATAGCTACTTTTGTACTTCGAGTACTTGAGTAACTAAGTAAAATCTTCCAGCTCCAGTTTCTAGATTGTGAATATTTGTTGTTTTTCTTTCTTTTATATGGTTATAAACTGAATACTTTTTGAGTTTTTGACTGTTTGTCAGACAAAGAAAGACTTTTAAAGATGTCGCCTCGAGCGTTTTTCCACAATTTTCTGACATTTAATGAACAAAACAAGTATTTGATTAAAGGAAAATAACTAAAAATAAATCAGATTATCTTTCTACTTCTTCTTATTCATATCTGCTTCTTTCAAGATTAAAAGCTACTTGGGAACAAATATGATGCTGAATTAAGAAATGAAACCATGTTAAGTGAATATAAAGGTCACATTTTTGGTACTAAATTTAATTCTTGTCATAAAAAACGTTTTACGTGTCTTCATGTCGATTTTTCACAAAACATATTTGCTGGTTTTCTCTTCTTAAATGTAAAGATTTGATGCTTTTATGTAATGCGTATGATAATAAACGGAATATATTTTGGGTTTTTGGGGTTTGTCGTTCGCCAAAACAAGAAATTTATCACAATTTTCTGTCATTTAATGCAAAAATGTTGAATTGAGACAATAATCTGTCATTGCATACCCTCTTTTTAACGATTTTCTCTCCCTCTCTTGTCAGAACACGGTGATCGACCCGAAGAACGAGATGTCCTACACCATGTGGAAGGACGTCCCGTGCCGTTCTTCATGTCCGTCTACTTCTTCAACGTCCTCAACCCGAAGGAGATCCTGAAGGGGGAGAAGCCGATGGTGGAGCAGAGAGGACCCTTCGTCTACAGGTGCTCCCTTTAAATCTACATCTTTATAAAAATATAAAACATCATTTGTTTTAATTGCAGATTCGTACATTTTGTCCTGCAACGTGTAAATATGTTGCAAGAGGCATCATCTTTTCATCAAATTCTGCAGAAAGTTCTAAGATATTAAGACCCAAATTTCCTTTTATTTATTTGTTGCATCACCTTTAAATCCACTGTAAGCGGCTGATTTAATGAACTCCAGCTGTGTTTCTAAGTGGGCTTCGCCCACTTTTGGGAACACTCTGTACCTTATAGAACAGTATAATAATTCCACATGTTCGAGTTCAGGGGGTTTGAACGTTCTCTAGGAACTCTTTGGCTTCCTTACATTCACCAAGACGTTATGTAAAGGAGTCGGGTGGATTTTAAAAGGTTTTCTTGCAGGAAAACAAAGATTGAATTACCCTCCTTCTCGCTTACTTGTCACTTTCTGCACAAATGTGAACCTTCAGAGTGACTTTGAGTTCATTTTGCAATGTTCAAAGGGACAAAAAAGGATGCAAATAATGTCCTTAAGTGTCTAAAAGTTGCATTTAAAAAGCTTCGTTTGAAGGATGTAATGTTCTTATTGTTAAAAAATGTCATGTGAAGACTCAAAGGGACAACATGTGTCTCTATAGAAAGCTGCAGGGATGAGGCATTGTTGTTCACACTGGTTTTTTTAGGGACTATTTGCAGCAGCGGATGAATCCACATTTGGCGCTGTAGTGAGTTTTTGTATGTGGGATGGAGTCAGAATAAACTAGAGTGTGTTCACGGTGATGAAGGATCATTAATGTGTTTTTAAATGGAGATATCCGGCTCGTTAGGAGACACAGTCACGTGAGAGAAATAAAGAATAATCTTATCATCAAGTCAGAGAGTTCAAATTAACGTCCTCACATTTAGTGTTAAGTATGCTCGTCTTATCTAATCTCCTCCGTGGTTGTTTTTCGTAATGTTTGCTGTAATGGCCTCAGAGTAAGGTCAGCCGAGTCTCTGTTGGAATGTTTATGTAATCGGGAGACTTTTCTGAAGTAATATAGTTTCATAAAAGCTTCATGTTTATCTACATTCTTAGAGGAACGTAGAGAAAGGACATAAAGGATTTTTGTTTTGAAGTAGAAGACGTTAAATATAAGTGTGCATGTTAAGTTTATCCATTAAAGGAAGGCTTTTAATGAGCTTTCTTTATTTTCACCAAATTTCACTGATATTATTATTAATAACTGATACGTTTCTTTAAAATAATTTATAAATTATTTCGTAGAATTTGCAGTTAACAGTATTTTTTTTAACTTTTTCTCATAATCCTCAAATGTAACACAAGCAGCCTTACAAAACCTTCATTTAAATAATAATAAAACATTCATTTATTTGAAATAGATAATCTGTCTGATCATAGTATTGATCAAAGACACGTTTCAGACAGTGGTGACAAAAGTTTCCAGTTAATAATTGTACTTTCACTGCATTTAGTGAAATAGTTTTCCTTCCTTTTATCTATCTTATCGTGTAATTCTCTTATCCTGTCACTTTATCACATTACTAGCATTCTTTGTACAACGTGTACTTTGATCTGAAGGACGGAGGTTTGGTTTCAGACACGAGGTGAATTTAAAAAACAATAATGCAATAAAATAATGGTGGTAAATTACTAAACAATAATGCAATAAAATAATGGTGGTAAATTACTAAACAATAATGCAATAAAATAATCGTGGTAAATCACTAAAGTCAGCAACAAGGAAAAAAAAAAGTGCAGAAGAAACACATTATAAAATGGACATTTTAAATACAAAACAGTCACTAAAGAGCCAAGAGAAGAGAACATTTAAAACAAGCTGATATAGAATAAGACAGAAAAAAAACCTATTAAAAAAAGCTGTGTAAGAAATGATTTCATAAAAAAGTCTTCAGCCTTGATTTAAAAGAAGGGAGAGCTGCAGCTGACCTGCAGTTTTCTGGCAGTTTGCTCTGTAAAGTGAAGTCAAAGCTTCATGTGTTAAAGCTGCATTCTCTCTCCTGTCCACCAGGGGGCGACTCCTCTGGTTGTATAGAAGTCTATGAGAAAATGACTCTACTTCTCTCTTGATTTATTCCCTCAGTAAACATTGTAAACATGAGTTTATGGTCTCAATCTCTAGTTTCAAGTCTTCTTCAATACAGCATGATGTTCATTTAGTAAATGATGCTCCATTTAGAGTCAAACAGACCATAAAGCAGGGGATGCTTTAGGGCGGGGCTACACACTGATTGACAGGTCCACACCAGAGACGTATACGGCGTCTCTACGTCACTCCTCCTCAGTCCATATATGGTCACTTCCTGTTCACTGGTTGTTGGTAGCTTTCCCTGCAGCCTTTTACATTCCTCTCAGATCTTGGGGGGTTATCAGGCGGAGCCAACCTGTTGGAGATAATGCCGGCTGGTTGCATCACATGATAGATAATGTTGTATTTGCATCTTAACTACAAAGAGCTCTGAGCTGAGAGGAGAGGCTGTAAAAATGCAAATATCCAAATATATTTAGCATTTGGAGCCCCCTTTTATTACAATATTCATAACCTGTGTGCGCACTTAGGAAAATATTATATATATGAAATTATTTTCCCAATTTTTGTAAAATAAATCATCACAAAATATATATATATATATATATATATATATATATATATATATATATATATATTCATGCTATAATTGTTTTATACCGCACAAAATACATCCATACTTCTACCATGATTGTGCTGTTCCAATAAAGGTGCAATACTTGTATTTATTATCTGGTATATTAGTTGTATTGCAGACAAAAGCGAGGCCACAAAGAACAATGTTTGGTGTTTAGAGGGTTGAAAACAATAAGCAATAAAAAAACTGAATAAAATCACTTAAGATTGAATCAAATTGGATTTTTTAAAAATAGATAAAAAGGGAATAAAAGACATCACTAGCTGCTCTTGTTAAGCTAAATGCCGTGAGTGTATCAACATTTTTATGAACTTTAGATTTTGAATATTTTCTTGCCTTTTATTTCAGGAAACGCATCCAGAAGGACAACATCACGTTTCACTCCAACGGGACGGTTTCCTACAGAGAATACAGACGGTACTTCTTCGAGCCGTCCATGTCTTCAGGGAACGAGTCTGAAGTCGTCACCATTCCAAACATGTTGGTGCTGGTAAGAGTTCACTTCTCCTGCAGCAGCATCATCAGCATCAACAGTACACATTCTCTGGGGTTGTGGTTCTCAAAGTGGGGGTCCGGGGACCCCCAAAGGTCCGTGGCTCTCGGCCAGGGGGTCCATGAGAAGTTTTCAGATTTAATAATTGGAATTATCATGATACAATTTATTTTCTTTTTTTATTTAACAAAATGATTCATATTTCAACACATATTATTTAGATTTTTAGACCTATAACAGTTAATCGATCACATTCTTATCTAACAAATTGCATATTATTTATAATAATCTATTTATATTTACAAGGACTGTGACTCTCTGCCAGGAGATCCATTAATTTTTCATAATATATAAATGTATTTTTTTCATTAATAGTTAATTGATCACATTCTTATCCAACAAATTATGTATAATTATGTATAATTTATTTTTATTTATATTCCAAAAGTCCGTGGCTCTCGACCAGGGGGTCCATGAAAAGTTTTCAGATTTATTCATTTAAATTATCATGATATCATTTATTTAAATAATTTTAATTAAAAAGCTTAACAAATTTGTTAGTTGTGAAGTTGCAAATATATTTAATACATGTCTAATATCTTTCATATACATTTCTCTTAGGTTGTTCTTTCACATAACGCTAACTCTAGAAGAGTAACAAACCGGTCAAACTGTTCGTAAAACATTTGAGAACCTCATCAGTCGTCAATCGATCGTTCTCTTAGTGTTCTGCGTTTTCACTCACACCTGTGTTTTTTTCAGGGCGCAGCAGTGATGATGGAGAATCTTCCCTTCGCGGTGCGTTTAATGATCAGCGCCACCTTCAAGACCTTCAAAGAGGGGCCGTTCCTGACCAAGACGGTCGGGGAGCTGATGTGGGGCTACGACAGCGGACTGGTGGATTTCCTCAACAAGTACCTGCCCGGCATGCTGCCCTCCACGGGGAAGTTCGGACTCTTCGCTGAGGTGAGTGTTTATGTCAGAGACTACAAACATGGAGACGAGAAAAACATGAGAAGAAAAGTTGAAGGATGTTGTATATTCACACTGCGAACTAAATAAAGTGCATGAATACACAGTTTTGCTGCAGCGTTTATTTATAAATTGATACAAATTTAACAAAATAAAATAAGAAATAAACTATGTGAGAACACAAAAAACACAGAGACTCAATAATCAATAACAATAAGAAGCAAGACGAGACCAGACTAATAAAGTGTTATTGCTTTCACACATTGAGCAGTAAAGCCTCTGTGAGGGAGTTCCATTCCTGGAAATCCATTTATATTTGTTTAGTTCAATCAGTGAAACTTACTTTTAAATTACAGCAACTTCCTCCTCATCATCGTCATCACAGTTCAAAGGTTTTGGTTGCTTAGCAACAGTACAGCCTCCCCAAGCACCTGAGATGAAAAGGATGAAAGTAGAACAGCTGGCCTTTTCTTTTTAGACGCAACATGTGAAACTTTTCTTCTGGAGCACTCTATTGCTAAAAAAACATTATTCAATTAATCAATTAGTCATTTACTAATCCACATAACTGAACTATTGGCTCATTCCATTCTCTGAAACGTGAGGATTTGCTGTTTTTTTTCTGTTTTATGTGATTGTGGATAGAATATTTTTGAGGTTTTTGACTCATAAAAAGTCCTGTGATATTGTGCATAATAAGCTCATGCATTAAAAAGTGTTCATATGCGTCTTAATTAAGTTCAACAACTCCAACACCGGCCTGTTCACCATCCACACCGGACAGGACGACATCAGGAACGTCCACAAAGTCGACTCCTGGAACGGCCTGACGAAGGTGACGACTCCACACCTGCAGGTTTCTTTTATGTTTTCTCCTCTACATTGACCCGTTACTGACCGTCGTCTCTGTTTGCAGCTGAGCAACTGGAACTCTCCTCAATGCAACATGATCAACGGAACGGCTGGACAGATGTGGCCTCCCTTCATGACCAGAGAGAGCACGTTGCCGTTCTACAGCCCCGACGCCTGCCGGTAGAACTCTCCTCAGTTCCTTCTCACTTCCTGTCTCTCTGATTCTTTCTGCGTACTCAGATCTTGGTGTTGTTTCAGATCCCTGGAGCTGGTTTACCAGAGAGACGGCGTGATGAAGGGAATCCCTCTGTATCGATTCGTTGCACCCAAGACCATGTTCGCCAACGGGTCGGACTACGCTCCCAACGAGGGCTTCTGCCCCTGCAGACAGTCCGGTCTGCTCAACGTGAGCAGCTGCAGACACAGTGAGTGAACATCTCCCCTGTTTCCTCTTCAGACACCTGGTGTCTCATTTAAGGGGAGAACATGTGTTTTTGGACGATCTCCTAAACTACATCGTTTATCACAGCCAGAAGCTGTTAAAACTGTCATTATGGTCAGATTTTCATCGTTCTAACGGTCCTTGAACACATCATGTGTGACGAACGCTTCCGTCAGAAAAAGCAGCCAAAACTAAGCTTAAAATTGTGATATCTCATCAAAAAAAAATCTAATCTACATGTCTCATTTAAAATCTCGCCACAAATAAACCGTTTGCTTTAATCAGTTTCTGTAAAAAACATTAAATTCTGAGCTCCTCAGTGAAACTATGAAGACATGATTGATTCATCTGAGACCAACAGTCAGGTGACAACAATTCAGTGAAACTTGGACTAAACTGCTGCTGAACACAAAGCAGAGAGGAGAGGCTGGAAAACATTTGAATAATTCAATTCATATAGCCTCCATTTTTTTTTTCCAACATTGGTAACACTAAACATGTTGGACATATAGATTCCATTGTTTTCCAATTTTTGTAAAATAAATGATCAGAGAAATTCAACTTCAACTTTTTAATTTTTTACGATTCATGTCATTATAACTGTGTTATTCTGCACTAAAGACATGTTTGAGTTCTCTCTACTTCTAGTCATGATTGTTCTGTTTCCATAGAGGAGCAGAACTTTTATTTTGAAGGGGAAAATCAAGACCACAGAGAGAAAAATGTGACAATGTGTGTATATGTTGTAGTTTTAGACGCCTGAAGAAGCAAATATTAGATAAAAGTCCCAAAAAGTTTTATGTAGCAGGAAGTTTGTTTTCAACTTCTAGTTTTGACGCCTGAGATTTGGATAAAAGTCCAAAAAGTACCAACAACAAATGCTCTGAGTGAACTCTCCCATACCAACTAATCCTTTTTGTCACTATGGAAACTGGTGGAGTAATTTATTTTTCCATTTTTCAGACTCTCCGGTCTTCATCTCTCATCCTCACTTCTTTAATGCCGATCCGGTGCTGCTGGACTTCGTGCAGGGACTTAAACCGACAGAGGACGAGCACGGCCTCTTCATAGACATCCATCCAGTGAGCACACACACACACACACACACACACACACACACACACACACACACACACACACACACACACACACACACACACACACACACACACACACACACTCACTCACTCACTCTAACTTCCTGCACACATCAAAGGCATGAAATGAATGAACAGATGCAGCTCCTCTAGGTTTATCAAATCAATTTAGAAAAACTTTTGGTGATGACATAATATTTCTATCATTTACATAAATTCAGGCGCTTGTCTTTTCATAATTTGAACTCTTAAATATAAATCACTTCATGGTTTGAAATGTCTTTCCTGTCGTAGATGCATAAACATGATTTCTGTAACCATCATTTAAAAACTGTGCGTTTTCAAAACAGAAATCCTTTTAATTATAATTATACTTTATTTTTTATTCTCTATATTTATGTTGGTATTCTCCCAAATAATGCATTTTTTTTAATAAAACAAATAGGAGGCTTGACGACAATTATTTAAATTTCTAAAATCATTTTTTCCCAGAATGCAAAACCAATTAAGACTAAATGAAGCATGGTCTTCATCACATCCTCTCTAAAATGTGATGTTCTACATATGTCACCTCATTGGAGCTGTTTTATATCAATTCATATCTGATTGGTTACATTTATGCATCAAAGGTTAAGTTATCAAAAAGGTATAACAGGAAGATGAGAGCGGTATTTTGATATTAAAAAAATCAATCACAGTTAACAGTTTGTACTTTTGGTGTTAAATTATTGCAGATTTAACGAGCTGTGATATTGTTTAAAAGCCTATAAAGATACTGAACAGTTTAAAGAGTGTAAGAGGTGACATAAGATCTGATGTCGAGGTGGAGTGATCACGTATCACTGAGCTTCAATCTTTGTGTTATGTGTCACGTTTTTATCTTTTTGTAAACACAAACAGGAGAATCTCAGATGGACAGTGGGTGAAGGGTTGCATCTGATTATTACACGTTTACCTCCAGCTGTTTGTTAATGCATTCTTTAGTAATTTAAAGGTTCAAATGTAACTTATCCCCATTAAAATCACTATAAACATCTAGACATTTATTATATATTTAGTTGAGTTTTGCACATATCATTATTATTATTACATTTTTAAACCAGAAAAATCTGTAACTTAATCAAAGTAATGGTGCGTTTCATTCGGTCGCCTGTCAGTGGTGCATATCAGCGTTGTGGTTGTTAACAACAACATAATATAAAGTGACTATTTATACAGTTTTAAGGCACATTTTTTAGATCCTGGTGTTTTTTAACTCTATATTTTAGTTATCTGACGTCTGGATCTGAAGTCATCACTGCTAAAAGTTGCTTTATTTAATGTTTTACTGTTTTCATTACCGGATTTAATTGTTCAGGAGATGAGGAGACCTCTCCGTATAATTATGCTTCCGGTAAAAACCTCCATTAATGTCTGGATCTTAAGTTATCAGAGAAACAAGCTAAGCTAACGTTAGCAGCAGCTCCTCCAGGATGCTGTGCGTCCTCCAAACAGCGTCAGAGAAACTCAGATCTTTAACATGAAGCTGCTTTAAAACAGTGTTTTAATCAGAGGAGGAGGCCTCTGTAGTGAAAACCTCCTGAAACATGAAACCTGAAGGAATCCTAACGACTGCAATGGAGACAACAACTCCCATGATCCCACGCTTCTTCACCACGTCACCAAACTACACCTGTTGGTATCGTTTTGATTGAGATTCCAAATACACCTCAATACAGCCTTCCCAAACTTATGTTGATCTACGTTTATATATATATATATATATATATATATATATATATATATAATGTAAAGTGAATTAAACTATACAGTGGATTGATAGATAGATAGATTGCTAAATGTTTATATATCTCACTCGCAAGTTTTAAAGGAAGTCCCTTTGACACAGATTACTTACCCAAAGATCGTTAGCATCGTGCAATCGTGTGATTATCAGCAAGTCCAGCTGATAATCACAATCATCCTATTTGTTTGTGTTGACCTCCAGACCTCTAAATCTACCAGATTGTCTTATTTTTATTGCTGCACAGTAACAGTGAAAGTGCACTGCCTGAGAGTGGATTCTGAGAACTGATAAGTTTGATGTAATGCTGCCATGATTCAGCTCGTTCTGATTTCCTTACACAACCTTCCTCCTGTAAACGTCACCGGCAGAGAAGTTGGCTGTAATCTGCATCGTGATAAGGTAATTGGAAATTGGGGCTATTTCACTGTTAGTGCAGTTGTTGTTCAAATTAAAGGTTGTAAGCAAACCTTCTATGAATCCAATAAAAATATATGGTAACTGATGCCGTGCAGATTACAGCTGGTGTATAACGGTTCCAAGAAGAAGAAAAGAGCAGAAATCTCATGACGCATAGGTCAATGTCAGGTTAATGATTGAAGGAAGAGACTTGGCGTTGGATTTTATGAAGCTATTTCAAATGTTGAAGGGAAAACTTTGGGAGTGTAAACTTCACACCACAGATTCCTGATGTGTCTAAATCATTAAAAGGACATTTAAATAATACATTTTCCAAATTTATAGATTAATTTAGAGGCTTAAAAAACACTTTTGTTCAGTTCAAACAAGTGAAACCACTGCTGAAGTTCCTTAAAACCTGCAACGAGACCTGTCAATCAGTGTGTAGCCCCGCCCTAAAGCATCCCCTGCTTTATGGTCTGTTTGACTCTAAATGGAGCATCATTTACTAAATGAACATCATGCTGTATTGAAGAAGACTTGAAACTAGAGATTGAGACCATAAACTCATGTTTACAATGTTTACTGAGGGAATAAATCAAGAGAGAAGTAGAGTCATTTTCTCATAGACTTCTATACAACCAGAGGAGACGCCCCCTGGTGGACAGGAGAGATAATGCAGCTTTAAGACAGGAAGCTTTGACTGCAGCTTTAAGGTACTTCCACACTGGCGTTGTAGCAGGATTTGTGGGGTCCAACCGGTGGTTTAGTATGTTGACAGGTGTGTTTTACCTTTTGAAGACAAAAGCCAGATGTAAGCGGGTGTTTAGTCCACTGGGAAACACACTTCTGCTTCTTCCTGACCCCCAAAAAATGAAAGATCTGTGCTCAGGTTTGTGTGAACTGGACATGAAGCAGGAAGAGATAAGACAGGAAGTCATTAAGGTCGCTGCTTTTGATCCGAGTCACTAGAGGCTTCCAACTGTTGTGAGAAAGCCGTGTGACACAGGGTCGATTCTGAAACCCGGCTATTGTGCAGCCGTTCTTTGATAACTTCCTGTGTTTTACACGCACAGTTTGTGTTCATCTCAGGTCAAAAATATTGCTACTATTTTATAGAATTATGTGACTGCTTATTATTTGGGAGAAGGTCTTGGGGACATTTAATTTCCTGCAGATTCAAGCAGTAAATGGTTTAATTTGGTCTCTATATTTTAACATTGACTTGATCTAACATGAGAACCTAGTTTTTGTGTAGCTGAAGGCCAGAGAAAACATTGTGACTAAGCTGCAGCAGGACTTAAAAATCACACCGGAAGTAAACTGTTTATCTGCTCTTTTTTTCTATTTATTGTTCTATTTATTTTAAATTTTCTATTTATTTTTCTATTTATTTTACTAATTTTATTTATTATTATTTTTATTTTTACTTTTTATTATTTTACATATTATTTTATTATTATTTCCTTTTATTTTTTTTCATTATCATTATGCTGTTTTGGGTTTTTCTGCCTCGGATGACACCAAACTTTCCAGTTTCATTCCTCTCTATATTCTGAAGGTCTTTAATGAGGGTTTGTTCATATCTCATTCATAGCCTGATTTATACAACATATTAGTACTACAAACATGGAGAACATTGATTTTTTTATGACTGTATTTTCTGATTTAAAGACTGATACAAAGAGGTTCCCTCTGTAAAAACCTTTGACTCTAAAATGTCAACAAAATGAAACAAGAATATTGAACTTGGCTTTATCCAATGTTCACATGTATGTTCTGGAAATGTATAAAAATGAGCACATGTTTGATAAGATAATGCCTCATTTACACATTTAGACATAACATCATCCATATATCATTCATTACATTTTAGTACAAAAAATATGCAGAAAATTGATGTTTTTATGACTGTATTTTCTGTTTTTATGGAGAGGTAAAAAGATAATAGACATAACCCTGGAAAGGGCGTTTGGCAGTTAAAAGTCGGAGACAAAAGAATACAACAATGTTGTTTTCAGTGTTGCGTCTCTGGTGTGAATTTGACCCTAAAACTGGATTGTTGTCCTCAAAATCCTCCAAAAGGTGATCCCCAAAGGTTCACTCTCACACGAGGATTTCCTCCTTTTGTTTACTGTGTTTGGTAACATGGAAACATTCAATTTTCTGACAGTATACATAACATTATCGTTAAAAGAAAGTGTACATTTAAGGCTTTCCGTCGTTGCAGCTCACGGGCGTCCCTCTGAACGTGTCCATCCGCCTGCAGCTCAACCTCTACATGAAGAGAGTGTCGGCTATTACGTAAGAGACTTCTCCCCCGAGCACCGTTAACGCCATCAAACATCCGTCATGTATTGTGTTTGTGTCTATTCATCGTTCAATATGAAAGGGTGGCGCCCACTTCCTGCTTTTCTCACCGTTTCACTGTCTGACCTCGGAGTTTGACTTTTTTGTTTTTGTCCTTGTAGAGAAACTGGCAAGATGGCTGAGGTGGTGATGCCGATGATCTGGTTTGAGGAGGTAAGATATCTTTTATTAAAATATATAACTCTGCAAATAAAAGTGTATTTACCTGGTAATGTTTTAAAATAAGGCGATATTTTTTTCTTTATGTCTAATAAAAAGCACTAAAACATCAGCACTCTGCATTCTGAGGATTGAACATGTGACTTTATAAGTTCAGCACTTTGTGTTTTAAAGACAAGAATTCAACACTTCAGTTTCTCTCTTTACTTTCAAATTGAGTTGCAAAAATTGAGGCAAAGCTTTTGTATAATCCTGTAACACAATGTATTTATATTTACATTTACTTCCTGCAGAGCGGCTACATCGACGGGCCCATCCTCTCCACCTTCCACACCAACCTGGTGGTGCTTCCTGTTGTGATGGAGGCCATGCAGTACGGCTTCATCGCCCTCGGCCTGGCCACCATACTGATCGCCGCCCTGATGCACCACAGAATGAAGGTTGTGGTTGTGGTTGTGGTTGTGGTTGTGTGTGTGTGTGTGTGTGTGTGTGTGTGTGTGTGTGTGTGTGTGTGTGTGTGTGTGTGTGTGTGTGTGTGTGTGTGTGTGTGTGTGTGTGTGTGTGTGTGTGTGTGTGTGTGTGTGTGTGTGTGTGTGTGTGTGTGTGTGTGTGTGTGTGTGTGTGTGTGTGTGTGTGTGTAACTGCATGTAGCATGTTGCACAGTGACGCATGTTCTCCCACTAACAGAGGAGAAGCTGAAGGTGCTCTGATGTTTAGAGGTGTGGTTGTATGAGGTTCTTCTACATACTCAGTGTATTACTACAGTAGATGGAGCAAAACAAAGTACTGCTGTGGACGTATTTAGACACCTAAAAGAATCAATATCAGTTTAAGTGAACACTATATTTAGAATATTTTCACCTCTTTACCTTTCTGTCAGACAGACCTTTATGACGAGGAACTAAATCCGTTAAATGCACCAGACTCCATTGACAAAAACAGTCATTTAACTTTGCAGAATACAGGAGTTTCTGGTTATTGTGTGACTTTTGTGAATTAAAACTAACAGTTTAAAGTCACTCAATCCTTCTACTTTACTGAGAGTTGCATGCTAAGACCGATACCTCTCGCATGCCTGTAAATTCAAAGCTGCAGCCAGTTAGCTTAGCATCTTGCCGCTAGCCTAGCTTTAACATTAAGACATTTAACAAAGAGCTAGAACATGATAAATAGTGATCTTTAGAAGTGTTGGTAGATGGATTTGTTGACTTTGGACAGTGCAAGGCTAGCTGTTTCCAGTCTTTGCGCTAAGCTACGCTACGCCCTGGTCTATTATTATTTAAGCTATGTCCCACGTAACATTAGTTAGTGTTATGAAACGTGTTACACTGTTAATAAATCCATGAATCAGCCGGTTAATGAGTACACGGCTGTTTCCTCCTCTAATCGCCGCTGTAATGTTTTTTATGATCGGGTTTATCAGCAGCAGCAGTCAGCGGTTCTTTAAGAACAGTCACATGAACTGTTTGCTAAAAGATTCAGTGAAATAATTAGTTAATAATTTCATTAAAAGTGTTTTTTGGTTCCTTAATGTTTCCAGAGGTCTCGTGCAAATATGACTTTAACGGGAGTGGACAACCCTGGGGTTTGTAAAACCGTCCGCTAAGCAATCTGACCTCAATCATCCAAATACAAATTACATCGTCAAATTTTGAACTTCAGTTGATTAATAAACTGCAGTAATCAGCTTGATTTTTGATTTTTTTTCATTACAATGAATCAGTGCAGTAATATATTTTTTATTTCTTCCGAATTTTAGGAGTTTTTTAAATGGTATTTGATTTTCTTCTTTAGCCACACATTGCTTTTGACGTGCTTCATCAGATTTCAAGTTTTCAGGTGTTTGTTAAAAAACACCCCATTCATTTAATTTATTTAGTAAAACTTTTTATTTTGCAGCAGCAATATTGTAGAGCAACTTTGTCATCCTCTCTGCAATTGTCAGCTATTTTATTTTATTTTATTTTAATGTTAAAGTCATTTTTTGGGCGAAACTCCCAAGAAAATTCACTGGATTCAGCTTTTTACATTTTTGCTTTTCTTATTGTCTATGACATTCAACTCAATATATTTTTGCACAACTGGTTGGAAAATATGAGAATTATGAATATGTCAGCTTGGACACTGATATGCATTTTCCTACTATTTAGAAAAAAAAGAAATTACAGCCCAAACAATTATTAACAATTAAGTAAGTAAACACTAATTAGTTGCAGCTCTAACGCTCAGCTAATGAAAAGTGCAAAATGTAAATAGATTTTTAGAAACATCTCATATTCAGGTCCAGCTGCAGTTATCTTGTGATCTTTTATGAAGCAGACATTCTGACTGTCTGAACGTCACATTCACAGTTTATCGAGTATAAAAGTATAGAATGAATTTACTCCCTTCATGATGTAACATTTGTTGATCCATATCATAAGTTTCAGTTGTTTAATTTCATTGTGTTTCAGATTCTCTCATCTTTTTCTATCTCTTTAACTTTGCTGCATGATGATCAGTCCATTCAAACGGCTGATTTCACATTAAATTGTTTTTGAACTAAACAATCGCACGTTAAATTAACTGCAAGATCGAACCGATTACCAACAGAAATCTCATCCTTGCATGAATTCTAATATCTTGGCACATCCACAATCTAAAATCAAACGTAACGCTGCTGGTTTTCAACGCCGTCACAACTCCAATCAGACCAGCAGCTACGTCCTGTAATATTAAATAACAATAAGATAATGTGGTCGTCTCTTAGGTCACGGATAATGAGCGGGAAAAAGGCGCTCATGACCATGAAACAAAGGAGAAATGTATCATAAATAACTAAGGTGGGTGCACACAAATAAATGTATAAATGTTTAGTTTAGTTTTTTGCTTTGGAGGTGAGCACAGAAAAATTAGATCTACCACTTAACGTATATAAATAACATGGATTCAAAAGCAGACACGTTAAAACTACAAAAAAAAGAAAAACGGGGATGATGCAAGACATCATAAGCAGCTTTCATTTTTGTTTTCACGTCACATTTTTCCAGTTATTCACTTTGATTTGAATACTGTTTTATGACTCATGATACTACTCTTTCTTTTTAAAAAGCAGAAATGTTTGTGGAGTGAAGTTTAGTGAACGAATGATCCAGATCTCTTGCGGATTTATTGTACGTTTCTGGCACTTTACTCGTCATGTTAATGTATTTTCCAAACAGAGGTCAAACGTGGAGTTATGTTCTATTACAGCAGTTTTCTATATTCTCTATATTTATTGAAATCGATACATTTTATTTTTAGTATTATTTTATTTATATTGGTTTAAAAGCAAATTAAATGCAGGAAAAAGGTGTTCCCTTTAAATGTATGAAAGGAAAACAGGTCAGAATATGAAATACATATTTCCTGCTTCATCAGATTTCCAGTTTTCAGGCGTTTGTTAAAAAAACACCCCATTCATTTAATTTATTTAGTAAAACTTTTTATTTTGCAGCAGCAATATTGTTGTTGAGGAACTTTGACTTATTTTATTCTATTTTATTTTATTTTATTTTATTTTAATGTTCAAGTGATTTTATTTTTTTGCAAAACACCCAAGAAATGCACCAGATTCCAATTTTTAAATGTTAATTTTTGCTTTTCTTATTGTCTATGACATTCAACTCAATATATTTTGCACAGCTGGTTGGAAAATATGAGAATTATGAATATGTGTCAGCTTAGACACTAATGTGCGCTTTTGAGGAGATAAACATACTTTATGCTTAATCATGTCAAAATGTAACATTTCAGCAGTTTTTTATCATTTGAGGTTGAAAGTCTGAGGGTTGAATTCACAAAGAAAGGACTGTAGAATCCCTTCCTGCTGCTATCTGCTCCATCTCAAGGTCCATTTCACAGCAGATATTACAGCAAAACACGCCCATAAAGTTTCCATCTTTTTGTGCAAGTTGCACTTTTTTTCACAAGTAGGCATAATTTATCTTTTTCTAACGCTTCGTCTCTCTTCTGGTTCTGACACAGAGAAGTGAATGTGAAGATGACAACACGTCAGACGGAAACAACAGCACTTCAACTGAAGAGAGAGACCCTCTACTCCAAGATCATAAGAACTGACACACACACACACACACACACACACACACACACACACACACACACACACACACACACACACACACACACAGCTGGTGTCGTGGACTCTCTGAAGGTAGTCCAGTACCTTGAACTGAAACACTGATAGACATTATTTCATTGTGAAGAGAGGACATGTTTCACTATTCTGACACTTGATGACTCACTCTCACTTCATTAGATGTGTTTGGATTGATGCTGTTTTATCTGTTGCCGTGGTTACACTCGTCTTTTCAATGCGACTTTTGTGAACTCGGACATATTTCTTGGTCAAAGGAGCGGCTGAAAATTGCTGGATAATCAGATTTCATGTCCAATAAACCTTTCACAATAAAAGCCCCCTGTTAGTTCTGCTGCTTACTCTTACTCCCTGCAGTAATAGTAGACTTGTTTTATTAAAGACTAGCTGCTAACACACTTCCACTAATTCAGTGATTAACTAATTTTACTTTAAACCTTTCACAATAAAGTCCCCTGTTATTTTTGCTGCTGACTTGTTTTATTAAAGAATAGCCACTTACAAAAGTCTGCTAATTCAGTGATAAACAATTTTACCCCAACCTTTCACAATAAAAGCTTCTTTATTTTCTAGCAGCACAATGAGGATATCTTGTGTTTCCATCATCATAGACCTTTGTTTGATAAATTGTCTGGATTTCATCCACATTCTGTCCAAAAAGACAAGTGTAACCTCGACCTCTTTCAGACAGAACGAGTCGCTTTAAAAACGACTTTTTTTCTACAAAGAACTACAAAAAACTAAAAAAATCCAGTGTGTTCATTTTGCTCTGCTCCGTATTCAAAGATCAACTGCGCTGATCGGGAACATTTTATAGTTTTGTCTCCTCATCAGTGTTGTGTTTTTACTGTAATGTTTCTGCGTCAAAAACAAGGGAACTCACGGCAGAAAAGCCAAATGAACTGTACTTTACTACCGATGTGCCTTTCATGGAGGAGGAACACTCCTTCGTCTACATAACCACTAACCCTCAGGTCCTTCTATTTCATGTGCGCTAAGGATCGCAGAATAGAAATTGAGGACTCAAACACTCCTCTGTTGATCATTGAGCAGAGCGGACTCATTCCTACTATGTTTTCTACTGAAGGTGTGAATGTATATCCTTGAAATGGAGATGAATGATGACGTATGCCGTCTAAATGCCTCCTATATTATAGATAAGTGAATGAATGAAGAAAAAACATGGAGGTAATAAATGTTTTTTGAAATCCTATTCGTAAACGGGTGATCCTTTTTTTTTTTTTTTTTTTTTCCTCTGTGTTTTTAAATCGTCTGTGAGTTTAGTCATATAATGAACTTAATGATATGACTGTACTGTGATGAAACAAGCAATTGAGTCATTTTGACATTTCCTTTCCAAAATAATCAAAATCTCACGGCAGCATTTCATGTTTGAAAATGGCTCCAAACACTAATTATGTTGGAAACCAAAACTAATATTCAAGACCGATTCCGACATGGAGTCGACCGTTTGGTAACGATCTAAATCATGAAATGAAAGAAAGTTAACGCCCTCTAATAAGACCCCCCCCTCCTCACTCCTCACCCAACCTTATTACCAGAAAGCAACTTGCCGATTCTGAAAAGTGAAGTCAAGTCTTCATGTGTTAAACCTGCATTCTCTCTAGTGTCCACCAGGGGGCGACTCCTCTGGTTGTATAGAAGTCTATGAGAAAATGACTCTACTTCTCTCTTGATTTATTCCCTCAGTAAACATTGTAAACATGAGTTTATGGTCTCAATCTCTAGTTTCAAGTCCCTGATTTGTCCTCTAGCGCCACCATGAGGTTGACATCTGTGGCTTTGAGTTAAATATCTCAATAAGGAGGAAGAAGAAACAGAGACTCGAAAAGCGGGAAGAAATGGTGGGGGTTCTCAGGGTGACGCCTCTAAAAACACTGCCTATGTGGATCGGCCTTTAGTCTCGTTCTGTCACAGTCTTGCTGTGTTTTGTCTTTACTTGCACTGGAGTACTTTCCTGCTGTGGTATTAGTTATTTTACTGCAGTAAAAGAACTGAGTAGTCTGTATTTAAGCTACACAGTTTATTATAGACTTATTATAGGAGCTAAGGTTGAATTTCTATTTCCATTATTTTAGACACATGATTGAAGACTTAAAATGTCCCCAGTGAGAGGCTTGTTTCTTGTTATTTAAATCGACAAAGTAAGAATTCAGATACATAGAAGGATTCAACCTGAGCTTAAACATCATGCACGTAACTTTCTGTTAGGAGGTATTTTACAACCTCAGCGTTACTGTAATCCTAAAATCAATAAGTGGAGGTTGTCCATCTGTCAGCTTCCCTTTCACTGTGCTCTTACTGTTCATATAAAAAGCAGATTGCAGTTATTGATAGAAGAGCTAGGTGGAGCTGTGGAGACGTGTGTTTGGTGCAGCAGCATCTGTTACATGAAATAAAAGATCATCAGAGAGCACAGAGGGAAACATATCAACAGGACAACACAGAGCTGAGGTTATACTGAGGACAGCAGAGGCATGGTTGTCAAATTTAAATTTATATTTCTTAGTTTGTTGTTATTGTATCGATGGGTTATATTTATTGTTTTATCAGAGTTTTAATTTATATTAGTTTGTCCTGCTTTTGAGCTTTCTTGTTGTTTTTTTTGCTGTTGTATTGCTTTGCTTAGTCTGTCTATTTTTAATTTCATTATTATGCTCTAAATATATAATCTTTTTATATATATACATTTTATACATATATATTTTTATTTTATTTAAATATATAAATGTAAACATATATACATTTTATATATATATAAATAAATATAAACATATATATACATTATATATATAAATGTAAACATATATATATATATATTTTTATATGTATACATTATATATATATATATAAATATATAGGTTTTTTTAAGGCCGATACCAAATGTATATTCTGGAAACACATGTTAGTTCTTGATGACTTTCTTTCTGCTGAAATTGCAACTCATCTCTCTTCTTTAATCATTAACGCTACTGGCTGGAACTTTACTTTGTAAAGAGTGTATGTGCGTACAATGTGCGGAAACTGTGTGTTTCCTGTGACTCAGAAGTTTATTTTGAAAGGACAAAAAATCCTTGTTAGTGAATTACTAACTTTGCAGTAAACGTTATTCTGATTCTTGTAGTTTAGCAGGTTGAGCTGATATAGTTTTTCAGTAAATATATCATCTTCATCATCTGTATTCGGAGGAAAGCTTAGAAACAACTCACATTATTAGAGTCACCAAGGTTAATAATCAGCAGCCACTATGATGGAATAACATTTATTATTTATTATACTGACAAATAAACACTTTTTTTTTTATATATATGGTCATATTCATCTTTGTAAAAAAAACCACAAAAAAACAACTTCACTTTCATCATGAACGGACAGTTTAGCTTTAAAAAAAAAAGTCACACTTATATTCGGGCGTGTATTTACATGATTTTTGAGAACACACACACAGCGAGGTGCCGAGCAGCGTGAGCTTCAATACAAATCCATCCAAAAAAAATTTAGAACAATTTGATATGTTCGGTTCAAAAGCAGAAGGACTCTAAAATTAGTTATTGGTGATTAGTAACTGAAAAATTAGATTCAGAGATTACAGAATTTGTTTGTTTTACATTGAAAAACAGAATATTGGACCTTTTTCACCCACTAATGTGTTAAAATTATGTTTTTTTTCTCTGTTTATGTTCATTTATTTTTCCTCTCTCCTCATTCTGACGCAGATGTTTATTTAAAAAGTCACATATCAGCCCATATAGTTCTTATTTACTCACAGTAACGTCACACTCACTGAACACATTTTCAATGTACAGCATGTAACAACACAGCAACACTGATATAGATCTGTGTATAGAAATGGAAATTAAATAATTGAATATTTAAATGCTATCAGTGGTTCTCAAACACCATAAAAAGGGTAAAATTGGTACATTTGAACCTGTTTTCTCATGTTTTTGTGTCTAAGTGACTAATGGAGACAACAGTGTTTTAAACTGGTCCAGTATTGAAGGAGAAGGCTGCATTGTAAACTAAAAGAGCTGTTTGTTGTCGCCGACAGGCTCAGATTGTTATCGTAAGTGTCTTACAACAATATGGAAAGAAATCCTACAGAGAAATACAACGTTTCTCTGAACCTTTATCTTGACCCCGTCGGTTTATTAGTGTCAGAAGTCTCGTTCTAAGAAGTCTCGTTCTGAAATACATCACATTGCATCCACATTATAGAAATCAGCTAAATATTCATACATGACATTGAAAGTCTTTTAGATAACATTTAGCTACACTTTCTGTTCTCAACTATGACAACAGAGTCTTTCTGTTTGTTATTGTGTCATGTGACTTGTTGCCTAAAATCGACGATGGAAAATGTGAGTGAGAGTCGGAGAGATGAGAGCTGGTGTTGTCAGAGTTTGTTGTGTTGGAGAACAGAAAGCATAGCTCAGTGTTATCTAAAAATATATTCAATGTCAGGGCTGAACTTTTAGAGGATTCGAGAATGTGGATACGACGTGATGTTTAGGAACGAGACTTCTCAGAACGAGATTTCTCAGAAGCCAGAAACAATAACAGACAGATCGGATCATCTAAAGATGAAGAGAAACGTTGTATTTCCACGCAGGGATCTCTCCATCAGTTTTATCAAAAAATATATTCAATATCAGGGCTGAATATTTAGAGGATTTCGACAATGTGGATACAACACGATGTTTAGGGACGGACTTCTCAGAAAGAGACTTCTCAGAACGAGACTTCTCAGACCAAGACTTTATCAAGACACGATATCGGACAGATCGGATCAATCTAAAGATAAAGACAAACATTTTATTTCTCTGTAGAGATCGCTCCATAACTTTATGAGAACACTTGTAATAACAATAGCTCAGTTTCATCTACAATTTCAAGTTCAGGGCTGAATATTTAGAGGATTTCGACAATGTGGATACAACACGATGTTTAGGGACGGACTTCTCAGAAAGAGACTTCTCAGAACGAAACAGAATGAGACTTCTCTTTGAGTGAAAAACACGATAACGGACGGATCGGATTGAGCTAAAAATGAAGAGAAACATTTGATTTCTCTGTAGGTTTTTCTCCATAATTTTGTCAGACATTTATAAAAACAATCTGAGCCTGTAAGTGGCAACAACAAGCTCTTTTAGTGGACGTAAAAGACGGTGAAAAGTTGCTCCGAGTGTTTACATTGCAGCCTGTTTAGCGACTTCTGTCTGCAGCTTTCTCCTTCAATACAGGACCAAAAACTAGATTCTGAGGGTGAAAAATACCAAAGTTACCCTTTAAAAGACACCATTAAAGGGTTAGTTCACCCATAAAACAACTCCTCTTTGTTCCTGAAATGCATAAAGTCAACCGCACCTCATTTCTCGTGCACGCTCCTGTTATAACACTGAACCGTGACATGATAACATTTGGTCCTCTGTGTGCTCCCCATGCACTCACATCACAATACACAGAGCGGTGGGACTGCATCATGTGACTGCAGCTGCTGTCTGCGAGGCTGAAATAGCATCATTCCTCACCGTTGACGTCCAGCCTCTCCGGCCGCCCGGCCTGTAAACGGACGCGGTGGCGTGCGGCGCTGAAGCTCCTCCTGTGTTTTCCTGTCCTCTTCTTTCCTCTCAGGACTTCATCGGTGATATGTGCAGGTTTCTATATTTGGCTGACCTCTGACCCGGCCGCTGCAGACTGAACCCCGCTCAACACATTGTCAAAACAAGGGGATAATCCTGGCCAACAGGTGCAAGATCCCCCGCACACACACACACACACACACACACACACACACACACACACACACACACACACACACACACACACACACACACACACACACACACACACACAAAGCGTCACTGTTGCCAAGCGGAGGGTCACGCTTTCCAAAACCAGTCCGAGAATGCTGGGGGTCAAATGACAGAGCAGCACAAACACTGAATGATGAAACGGATCAGTGAGGTGATTCTATCTGCACAAACTGTTTGGTAGAAACTAACTCTGTGTTCTCAGATGAGGAGGAAGAAGAACTCAAATGTTTTACTTAAAGGGTCACAAGATAAATCTGATTAATGGATGAGGAGAAGAGGAAGATGGAGAAAATTTAGAGTAAGAAAAAAGAGAAGGTGAAGAAGAAGATGGGAGGACAGGTATAGGAAGATGTAGAGGAAGAAGAAGGTGAAGAAAATGAAGGAGTAGAGGCAGGAGAAGAAGAAGGAGAAGGAGAAGTTGAAGACAATTAAGGCGTAGCTGGAAGAAGAAGACAAAGAAGAAGAATGACAAGAACAAAAAGGAGAAGAAGAAGAAGAATATTTTGACCTGAGAAACTAATGTTCTGATATGAATAACCATAAGCCCTGATCTGAAACTGATTTTTATTTTATTTTTTGTTTATGTATTCTTTGATATTATCATGTGTTTTTTTATATGTCAAAACTTAATTTAAAAGTAACTAATAAATACAGCTGCCAGATAAATAGTGCAGTAGAAAGTACAATATTTCCCTTTTGAAATGTAGAGTAGAAGTATGAAGTTGTGTTAACATAAACTGTGGAAATACTCAAGTAAAGAACAGAACCTCCACCCCTGGTTTCCACTTCCAGGAAGAGTTCTCCACCCACTGACCATCTACTGTGTTCATCCATGTGGTGTTAATGGACTGGTTTCACTGGACCAGCACCACAGCCTCTGAACAGGACTGGGTGGAGCTGAAGATGCTGCTCCGTCACACATCAACACCGTTGTTCCCAACGCCACCTGATGGTGTTTGCTCTACTGTGGGGGGTTACCGGGGCTCTTGGTTAACGTCTCCGAGCCCGAGCCGTTGGACGTGACCTCTACTCGAGGCCGGCTGTGAGGGCTGCAGGACGGCAGCTCCGCCCTCTTTTGCTCCGCCGCTGAAGGGTGGACGGCGGTGGAGACGACGGTCTCCATCCGACTGGCTCGGTATATGCTCACCTGGAAAGACAAGGTAGAGATAAGTTCATTTAAAATCATCCTATTTTATGATTTATTTTCTTTATAGCGACTACAAGGAACTTTAATCTTGTGTTGGTTTTGGCGCCCCCTGTGGACTAAAGTGGTAGTGTCTCTGAGCACCAGAGTCCCTTTAGAAAACCTCTCATTTTACTGCAGCAGGGTCTGACAGTCTTCTCCTCTAAGTCCTGGTTCTGGTTCTCCTGTGCCTCCCTTCACCTCCAGAGGGTCCAGCAATACGGTCTGGTTCTCCAGCAGAGAGGACAAGCTCTGCTCCTGGAGGAGGAGGAGGAGGAGGAGGAGGAGGAGGAGGAGGAGGAGGAGGAGGAGGAGGAGACGCTGCTACTGCCGGGAGCTGAGCTCTCCTCCTCCCTCCTGAGCTCCAACTGCAGGTCGACGGCTGCAGTGAAGCCGGATCTGGGTCTGTCTACGGTGGACTGGTCTCTGCTGGATCTGGGTCTGTCTACGGTGGACTGGTCTCTGCTGGATCTGGGTCTGTCCACGGTGGACTGGTCTCTGCTGGATCTGGGTCTGTCTACGGTGGACTGGTCTCTGCTGGATCTGGGGACTGGACTGGTACCTTAACTCTCTTCTCAGTTAGACATTCCTCCACTACATCTTGTTTTTTGCTCCTTTAATTCTCATTAGTCATAAAAACACATTGATCTGTCTCTTCACACTCACCTGTGTTTGCAGGTATCGAGGTGACTTGAGCTCCAGCGCCTCCTTGGCGACGGTCGGAGCACAGCAACAGAACACCTGCTGGAAACCTGCTCTGAACCTGCAGGCGGAGGACGGATATTTCATAACAGGATGGATTAGAACGGGCCGGATTACAGACCGACAGACAGACAGACAGACAGACAGACAGACAGACAGACAGACAGACAGACAGACAGACAGACAGACGCTTTGACGTCCTACCTGCTGTTGAGGCAGTAGTAGATGATGGGGTTGTACATGGTGGAGCTCATGGCGAGCCACATGACGGCCAGGTACACCTGCTGGATGTAGCGCTGCTCGAACAGGTCGGGGAAGAACTGGTGGAGCAGGAAGTAGATGTGATACGGCAGCCAGCAGAGAGCGAACGTACACACCACCACGATCATCATCTTCACCACCTGACACGGGAAACACACACACACACACACACACACACACACACACACACACACACACACACACACACACACACACACACACACACACAGGGTTTACAATAATCTGTTCACTGTTTTGGTTTTCATGTGGAGATTAAAAAGCCATTAAATTAGGAAGACAGAAGTGTGTGTTTGTGTGTGTGTGTGTGTGTGCGTATGTGTGTGTGTTTGTGTGTATTTGTGTGTGTGTGTGTGTGTGTGTGTGTGTGTGTGTGTGTGTGTTTGTGTGTATTTGTGTGTGTGTGTGTGTGTGTGTGTGTGTGTGTGTGTGTGTGTGGGTGTGTGTGTGTGTGTGTGTGTGTGTGTGTGTGTTCGTGTGTGTGTGTGTGTGTGTTTTGCGTCACCTTGCGTTTGGCGGTCAGCTGTTCTTTGTAGTGGTCAGAAGAGTCTCCGGGAATCTCGCTCGCCCAGAGGGTGAAGCCCACGATGGTGTAGGCGCATCCCATGATGCCGAGGGGCAGGAAGTAGATCAGCAGGGTCACACACACGTAGTATCTGGGAAATAAACAGAGCAGGTATGGAGGGGAAATATATTAATATTGCTCTGGAAATACTGCCAGTAATACTGCTGTGGTATATTTTCAGGTCTTGCACAATACAGCGAAGGCCACACGTGTCTTTGTTTTAGATAAGAAGCAGATGTGCAGGATACCAGGGTCCAAAGGGCAAATGTGTAGAATGACGGAGCCCCATACATGGTCTGGACTTCAGCCCAAATGTGAATAACATGTACCCTATATAAGGAGGTGTGAGAGCCCGAAAGGCAGGACTCTCACATTCGACTCGAGACCTCCGGGCGCTCTAGACGTCCGTCATGACATGTGTTGCTTGTTTGTAATAAACTTTATTATACCAGCAAGAACAGTGTCCGCGAAGCATCCTTTCTCATCACTTCAACAGCACGGTCGCATGAAAGATACGACACTGCGTTTTTCAGAGACAGAGGTTTCACTATTTCAGTGTGTAATTTGTTACATTTTCTGCTTTCTGGTGAATTTTTCTGCATCAATTTATGGTGGAAATCTGTTTATTTATTCAAAAGAAAATACACAATATATTCAGCCATGAGGGTGACAATTCAAAATCTAATGGAATCAAATATTTATTCTCCTGTAGATCAACTTCTCTCATCTAATGTTTTCTCTGCTGAGTGAACTCACATGATTTACTCGTTTTGTGTCTTTTGTTTGGGAACCTCTTTAAATGTGCATTTCAATGAGACATTATTATTTTAATTAATGTATAAACATCTGGAATTCAATTTTAGAACGATTCCTGCTCATGTTCAGAACTCTCTGCACATTAAAAACGCATTAGGTCGTAAAAATTTCATGAAAAAAAGTCGTACTATGATGAGAATAAATTTGTAAATGAATGAGAATTAAGTTGTAATATTTTAAGAAAAAAAGCTACTAAAACTATGGGAATAAATTCATAATTTAATGAGAATGAAGTCAAAATATCTCAAGATAAAAAAATCATGATATAAGGAGGAAGAATTTGTAATTTAATAAGACTGAGGTCAGAATGTTTCAACATAAAAATATTTAATATTATGAAAATAAATTCCTAATTAAATGAGAATGAAGTCATGATATTTCAATTATAAAAAAAGTCATAATATTATGAGAATAAAGTTGTAATACTGGAATAATATGGACCCATAATGGATTACAAACACTAATTTATGGAAGTGGCATCTCCTTCTCTGCACAGCTCAGCAGAAAGAAATCCGACCCCCTAAATTAAAGATGCTTTAATTTGCATAAAGGTTCAGAAGGTCTTTTAGGGAGACCACAATAAGACACTCGTTTTGGACATAAATTCATCAAATGCCCTGTTTTTCCTCTTTTATTACCACAGATTATTTCCAGAAGAAATTGAGGACGACCCTGACAGACGATGTGTTCACCTGAACAGGACTGATTTCAGCTGCACGGTCTGTTTTTTCATATATATTAAATTAAAAAAAGACTGATTATGCACCGGTTCATCCAGCAGTATCCTGTTCAGATGACAACAAATCAAACTTTATTACCCAGAAGGCTGTGTTGCAGCCACTGGAAATATCTAACAAGCATGAAATAATACTCAACATCATATATTTAATATACCAGCAGCCTAAATAATCTTCTTTTTAAGGGTCTAAGAAATAAATGAACACCTGAGCAGCACGAAGAGGAGCCAGAAAATACACTAAAGTATTGCATTAGTTCAATAAGTGTCTTAAAGCTGCATTCTCTCTCCTGTCCACCAGGGGGCGACTCCTCTGGTTGTATAGAAGTCTATGAGAAAATGACTCTACTTCTCTCTTGATTTATTCCCTCAGTAAACATTGTAAACATGAGTTTATGGTCTCAATCTCTAGTTTCAAGTCTTCTTCAATACAGCATGATGTTCATTTAGTAAATGATGCTCCATTTAGAGTCAAACAGACCATAAAGCAGGGGATGCTTTAGGGCGGGGCTACACACTGATTGACAGGTCGACACCAGAGCTGTATACGGAGTCTCTACGTCACTCCTCCTCAGTCCTAATATGGTCACTTCCTGATTACTGGTTGGTTGCCCCCCCCTTTCAGGTACTCACATCTTCTTGAAGTCCACGGTGGTGTATTCGGGCCAGTCGATGTAGCAGACGGTGCGTCCCGGCAGCACCGTGGTGGAGGAGAAGTAGTACTGAGGGAAGGCCAGCAGCAGAGCCAGCATCCAGACCACCACCATCACCACCCGGGTCTCTGTGGAGGTCAGCCTCTGCTGCAGCGGGTGGATGATTGCCATGTATCTAACATGTGGGGATATTTTCTGTTACAATACATATATTACTTCTTTTAACTGTCTTTTGCATAATTTACATTATTTCGCAAAACTTTAATTTCCCTGATTTCTTCCAGGCGGCCATTGTTTTCTACTCATTTCACAGCATTAAGAAAATCAACGAGCAGAGACTTTAAACCTGCTTAAATAGGTGTTAAACAATTAGCTGCCTTTATTTTTACACATTACATTGTTATTGTGTTTTGGTAGAATTTTGAATATTCCCGGTTGTTGCATTCAAGGACATTTAGATCTCTTTTATCCATCCATTCCAACCTGCTTATCCAGTTAAGGGTCGCAGGAGCCGATCCCAGCTGTCTATGGGTGAAGGCAGGGTTCACCCTGGATAGGTCTCCAGCCTGTCACAGGACAGACATATAGAGACAGACAACCATTCACACTCACATCCACACCTACGGGCAATTTAGAGTCTTCAATGCACCTAAGCTGCATGTCTTTGGACTGTGGGAGGAAGCCGGAGAACCCGGAGAGAACCCACGCTGACACGGGGAGAACATGCAACCTCCACCTGAAGGTTGTCCAACCCGGGAATTGAGCCCCTCTTGCTGTGAGGCGACAGTGCTAACCACTACACCACCGTGCAGCCCAAAAGACGGGTATCGAACCGCTGATTCTCTGAATGAAGAACGACCCTGCTCTCCACTGCGCCACCTCCTTTCATGTGATAATTAATGTGTTGTTTTTCACAATCTTCATGTCTGCTTATTGTTTGTTTTTCTTGCTTTTTGACAGAGACTCACACTTCAATGCATCATCATTGCTCTCAACCACATCACCATCTGAGATTACGTACAGTAAGTTTTACAATAAAATTGAATACAAAAATGTATTTTTTTATAAAACATTACTCAAATAAGTTCATGTTTCTGCAAATGTGCATGACCTACTGGAATGATCTGAAGCATATCGCTACGTGGAAGGTAGAAAAATCACTGTGGAGACTTCAAGTATTCTTTTACAGCCCAGTATCATTGCAGGTTGTGAAATAGTCCCAAATGAAATCTATACAGACACACATTTTCTGTTTTTTTCGTCTCACTCAGGACTAAAATAATGCTAAAAGAAAGACTATTAAGAGTTTATCCGTAGTGCTTTTGTTGCCTAAACTTAACTAATTATGATTTTGTTATCTAAACCTAACTTTTATTTTTAACATAATGTCGTCCCGAAACATAAGTTGACTATTTCACAAACTGCCGTGATACTGTTTTTTCTTTTTTTAAATAAGTTAAAGGGCTTTAACATGCAAACCCACTGACTAAGAATATTTTCCACCATTCTGTGTCTGTTATTTCAACAAATCTCATGAGCAGAATGAACGTGTCCAAATACCTGCAGAACTATATCTAACATGCTAAACATGCTAGCATGTTAGCATTGTTAGAGCTGCTCGCATGGCTGCAGACTTTTTTCTACTAGTTCATAACCTTCATAACCTTTTCTGTCTCTAATCAAACATTGCAAGTGAGATATTTAGAAAATAGCATTTATATTAAATAACATTTCCGCTTTATTGCACCAATATAAGGGATCTTCTCCATTTAGCCTTCAGGTGCGACTCTCGTTTTGATTGATTTTAGTCCTGTGGTGTAAAGATTTCTGTCTCCATCGGATTTAAGATGATTAGAATATCTCTTATATACAAATAAAGACATATAGTCCCATGACACACACACACACACACACACACACACACACACACACACACACACACACACACACACACACACACACACACACACCTGTCCAGAGCGATGGCCGTCATGGAGTAAATGCTGGCGAATATGGCTGCGATGGGGAAGAAGTTGTGGAAGCGGCAGTACACCAGACCGAAGTACCACTCGTTGTGGACGGCGTAGGTGAAGTTGATCACCGTGTTGAAGGCCGACATGGCGGCTTCGGCAAACGCCAGGTTCACCTGCAGGAGAGCGAGAGAAGAGAAGTTTATGTTAAAAACTACAAACAGGACGGAAAGACTCTTCAGGGTTTCTTCAGGTTCAAAAAGTTGTCTTTAAGACCATCTAACACATAGTATGACCATTTAAAGGAAAACTATGTGGAGCAATATGGCCTACGATAAGTTTTTATCATATCACATATTTTTCAAATATGTTCGGTACTCAACAGGAGAGATACTGGTTGTTTTTTTTCTCTCTTTGTGGTCATTTTGTGTTTCTTTGTAGTTTTTTTGTGTCTTTTTTGTGTCATCTTTTTCTCTTTGTAATTGTTTTTTGTCTTTATTTTATCATGTTGTGTCTCTTGGTAGTTGTTTTGGTCTCTTTGTTGTTATTTAATGTCTCTGTCTGGTCATTTTGACTCTCTTCCTGGTCGGTACCAGGTCTTTTTGAGTTACATTTTGCAGGTGATGGCCACTCTTTGTCATTTTTAAGTGTTTCTTACTATTTTTTTCTGTCATTTTTGTTTCTTTGTAGTGGTTTTTGTCTCTTTGTTGTTGTTTTGTTTCTCTTCGTAGTTGTTTTGGTCTCTTTGTGGTCATTTTGACTCTCTTCCTGGTACGTGTCTCTTTGTAGTTGTTCTGTGTCTCCTTGTAGTTTTTTTTATCTCTCTTTGTGGTCAATTTGTGTCTCTTTGTGGTCGTTAAATGTTTCTTTGGGGTCATTTTGTCTTTCTTGTAGTTGTTTTGTGTCTCTTTGTGGTCGTTGAACGTCTCTTTGTGGTCAATTTGTGTCTCTAACTAGTTGGTAAGAGTCTCTTTGAGTGACATTTTGCAGATGAAGGCCCTGACACACTCAGAGCCTCTGGGCCTGAGCTCGTTAGACCAGTTCAGTAATCAAACCATGAGTTTGTGGACGTTCCATGAGACGCTCATTTCATTATTCACGTCTCGGTTTCTGAGAAAGAAGCTGAGTTCCAGGTGATTGTTCTTGTAAAAGCTTGACCTCTCTTGGCAGAAACCTTTCCAGACATTATCTACTGGAAGTCTTCTTGATGGGTGGTGATGCAGAGGTCACCTGGTCATATGGAGCTCTGGTTCATGAGACTGTTGTGAAGGAGGCTTTCGATGACTTGGCACAGATCAGCAGTATTTAAAAAACAATTCCTAATGATTTAATGACTTCAAGTAATGCAAACTGGCCCAGAAAATTAACAAATTATCGACACTAGCCCATCATGAGACGATGAGCTTCCCAGCTGATGTAGCAGCAGTAGTGATGGTGTTCGCTGCAGGTCTGATGGAGCTGAATGAAACTCCACAAAAACATATTGACAGACCTCCTGCAGCACCATCAACTAGCACAACAATATCAGGTTAGAGGTGTTTAAAGTCTAAACAGAAGATGTATTCAGTTTTTGTAAATTAAATGTACATGTTTTCAATATCTTTAAAGTCGTTTTGTTGTCGAGGAAACTGAATAAAACGCTCTTTCAGACCTGAAGATTCACTGCTCACAAACAACAAACTAATGCATCTGATTGGTTGCTGGGGGAACAAATTCAGGGCTCACATCTACCTTCTGACACGCTGCAGGAGATCAATACCAAACACACAGCTCACCTCTGATATCTCTGATATATGTATAATATAATATAGGGAGAGAGAGATTTAGATGTATACATATATATGCATGTATCATCATGTTTGAGCCCATTCTGTAAAGGACATTTTTACAAAACATCCTCTTTTTACAAAAGGTTTCAACTCAAAGAACTCCAAACTAAATATTTATAACTGTAAATACTTTTAAATTGAAATAGAGCTGAATTATTACTAAATTAGTCAACTGAAAGAATAATGATCTACAACTATTTGAATCCTTTATGTCATTTTTCAAGCAAAAATGCCAAAATTAGCTTCAGAAATGTGATCATTTGATGCTTTTCTGACAGTAAATTTAGGATCTAAAACAAGCATTAAGAGGAGATCTTTTTAGGCTTTAGGACGTTGTGATTTTAGATATTTGGCCTTTTTTTATCGACTAGGACAAAAAGCTAAAATGAGGTAAGTAAATTGCATTTTTACTTACTGGTATTCTTCAGTGATTGAATGCATCATGTTACTTCAGTTATTGGATGATCACTCAGTTATTACCTTTTTTCTGAACAATCATCTGTGCTCTCCAGAGAGTCAGACACTAAAAACTGTTTTGTGTTTTTATTGTGGGAGTGAAGAGAGCTGGATGCATTCATTCACTTAATTAGCCAGTCAGGCAATAACATTTTGTTTAGAAATTGCATTTAAATCAAAGATTGGTGGCTTGTCATCCTCTCTGTGCTGACTGTCATGGATGCACCTCATTTGTTTTCCAGAAGCATCTTCATTTCACCAAATGTGAGTTCACAATGATTTGCAGGTGATTAAACAAGATACATTTTTAGTGGGGACACAAATTCAAATAACATGCATCTCCAACAGTTCAAAAGTTGTACAATCAAACAAAAGCCTTCAGGTAGAAGCTCATCACTCACCAGAAAGTAATTGGTGACGGTCCTCATGCGTTTGTGCGCCAGAATGATCCAGATGACCACCATGTTCCCGACCACAGACACGGCCACGATGCTGCAGTACAACACGGCCCACAGTGAGATCCGCCACACCGGCTGCACGAACTGGTTGAAGCCGTCACCGGACCCGTCGGTCCCGTTAGTTCCACTGAAATCTCCGGTGTGGTTGTGGAGAGGGTCCATCTTCCCGGATCAGCTTGTTGGGTGTTAAAAATAGATCAGAGAGTCCTGTTACTGGAGAGGATTCCTGTCGAGGTAGAAAGAGGAGCAGTGCAATTGTAAATAATAATAAAAAATAAAAAAATAGAAAGAAAGAAAGCGCAAGTCCCACAGTTTGGGTTGGAGACGTTTTTACGCACCGCTCCAAGACGCAAATCATTGAGGTTATTCAGGCTGGTTACTCCTCCCTCCACTACTAACCCACTACTAACCTCCTCCCTCCACCTAACCTCCTCCCTCCACTAATAACCTCCTCCCTCCACTACTAACCTCCTCCTCCACTACTAACCTCCTCCCTCCACTACTAACCTCCTCCCTCCACTACTAACCTCCTCCCTCCACTACTAACCTCCTCCCTCCACTACTAACCTCCTCCCTCCACTACTAACCTCCTCCCTCCACTACTAACCTCCTCCCTCCACTACTAACCTCCTCCCTCCACTACTAACCTCCTCCCTCCACTACTAACCTCCTCCCTCCACTACTAACCTCCTCCCTCCACTACTAACCTCCTCCCTCCACTACTAACCTCCTCCCTCCACTACTAACCTCCTCCCTCCACTACTAACCTCCTCCCTCCACTAATAACCTCCTCCCTCCACTACTAACCTAACCTCCTCTAACCTCCTCCACTAATAACCTCCTCCCTCCACTACTAACCTCCTCCCTCCACTACTAACCTCCCTCCCTCCACTACTAACCTCCTCCCTCCACTAATAACCTCCTCCCTCCACTACTAACCTCCCTCCCTCCACTACTAACCTCCTCCCTCCCTACTAACCTCCCTCTAATAACCCTACTAACTAACCTCCTCCCTCCACTAATAACCTCCTCCCTCCACTACTAACCTCCTCCCTCCCTACTAACCTCCTCCCCACTACTAACCTCCTCCCTCCACTACTAACCTCCTCCCTCCACTACTAACCTCCTCCCTCCACTACTAACCTCCTCCCTCCACTAACTAACCTCCTCCCTCCCTAACTAACCTCCTCCCTCCACTATAACCTCCTCCCTCCACTACTAACCTCCTCCCTCCACTATAACCTCCTCCCTCCACTACTAACCTCCTCCCTCCACTAATAACCTCCTCCCTCCACTACTAACCTCCTCCCTCCACTAATAACCTCCTCCCTCCACTACTAACCTCCTCCCTCCACTACTAACCTCCTCCCTCCACTAATAACCTCCTCCCTCCACTACTAACCTCCTCCCTCCACCTAACCTCCTCCCTCCACTAATAACCTCCTCCCTCCACTAATAACCTCCTCCCTCCACTACTAACCTCCTCCCTCCACTACTAACCTCCTCCCTCCACTAATAACCACTCCCTCCCTCCACTAATAACCTCCTCCCTCCACTACTAACCTCCTCCCTCCACTAATAACCTCCTCCCTCCACTACTAACCTCCTCCCTCCACTACTAACCTCCTCCCTCCACTACTAACCTCCTCCCTCCACTAATAACCTCCTCCCTCCACTACTAACCTCCTCCCTCCACTACTAACCTCCTCCCTCCACTACTAACCTCCTCCCTCCACTAATAACCTCCTCCCTCCACTAATAACCTCCTCCCTCCACTACTAACCTCCTCCCTCCACTAATAACCTCCTCCCTCCACTACTAACCTCCTCCCTCCACTAATAACCTCCTCCCTCCACTACTAACCTCCTCCCTCCACTACTAACCTCCTCCCTCCACTACTAACCTCCTCCTCTCACGATGATTCGTCCTGATCGATATCAGATATTGGAAATCACTCCTTGTGACCCTGACATGAGACATCCCCTGTCAGGACTCAGCAGGATTAAATGGATCAGTCAATCTGGTGATATTGTTTTATGTAATGTTGTGGCTGTTGATATCCACAGCAGGTGACAGCACATGAATAATAAGTAGATGCTTTATAACACACTGTCATGTTGTTGACAGCAGATACATTGAGAAAGAAAAATGTTTTCTTCTTTATCCAGCAGTTGGATGTTCAAGCTTAGATGTTTAGAATTATGTTTGTGCATATTATATTTATGAACTTTCTATTTAACCTTGAGTTATCCAGGAGAATCCCATTGAGATCTTGAAGATGAACAGTGTCATCACATAAAAACACGATTTACAGACAAAACAACTACAAATATTCACATAAACGAGGCGACAGACTCAACTAAAAGGCTGTTTTTCACGTTCGTTAGTGGAAGTGTACATTTGTTCTGTGATTATTGTGAATGTGATTTTTAGTTTGAAAACCAATATTTAACTTTCACAAGTTTGATGTGTAAACTTCAGGTCACAAACACTGAGAGTGGACTTTACTCTTGCATATTTCTATATCCTGGGCTTTTTAATGAGGGAAAAGGAGTACTTACCATTTTGCGAAAGTAACATTGGATGAAAGTAACGTGGAAGGTAATTAACACGGGATGAGAGTTTAACACCTGGTACTGATGGGACACAGGTTATAAATGACTTCCTGTCTTTAACCTCATCTATAAAGAGTTCCTTTTGTTACGTCTCACCCTTAAGAAGATATTAAATACTAATTAAATATTAACAATAATTAAAATAGTGTTGAAGTAAAGTGTTATCCAGAAAGTAACAAATACATAAAAGGTTTTGCACACATTTTGCACCAGTCATCAAGTTTGGAAACTCACATATTTATTGATTTCATGCCACAACAGTTGATGAATACACAATATATACAGTATATATAACTCATATATATGTGCATTATATTAATAAACATATATATGAATGGATGTCTCCATCTAAACGCTGCAGCTCTGCTCGTCTTCCTGAGAGTGACTAAAGGTCACAGAGGTCACCGGGTTGACTTTGAACTTCACCAGAGTGATAGAAAACTCAGACGTGTGTTTATGTCTCTGCTCCTCCACAAACTCTCCGTCTGTGTGTCGCCTCACATCGCAGTTATTTAGAATCCACTGGAGGAGAAAAACACCAAAGAATTCAATTTAATTTGTCAGCTGCTCCCCTCACAACGGTGCAGGCGGAGATGGCTGCTGTCTGGACAAGTGAGGAGGAGACGAGGAGACGAAGTGACCTTATCTGCATCGCCACCTGCTTTCATATGAAATCAAATTAAAAAGTGAGACCTCGGTAAGGGAACATGTCGAGGCTTTGTACTCAAATCTCACAGACTTTTATTGTTATTTAAAGCGGTTGCCAGGCAACCAGGCGTCAGCTTTGGGTTGTCAATAATATGATTGGCTTTTTTATCCATAGGATGCAGTCCTCAGTTTGCTTTCTATCTTTGTGTTAGTTTGTATAATCTCACGTGTCCTGTAATCACTTTTCTGCACAATAACAAAAAATATAAAAACAACATTTAAAAAAAGCTGTCACACGTCAGCTTAACCATGAAAATGTGACATAAAGAATATTAATAAATAATTAATTTAATTTTAATTTAAATCATTTATATTATTTTAAAACTAAGTCAAATCAGCTTCTTTTGCCCCGAAGTCTCGATTCTCGCTCCTCTTATTACATCAGATATGAAACGTGTGTGTGTGTGTGTGTGTGTGTGTGTGTGTGTGTGTGTGTGTGTGTGTGTGTGTGTGTGTGTGTGTGTGTGTGTGTGTGTGTGTGTGTGTGATGGCCACGGTCACACCGGATCCTCCAGAAGACTCTTCAAACAAAAGCCTGTCGTCTTATCTTTCTGATATGCAGATCAGTTGATTCATTAAGCAGCGCAGCAGAAATTTCATACCTGGAGTTAATACGAACACGTGAGGTAAAAAGAGATGATGAGAACAAAATGAACAGATACGATGGAGGGAAGAGAAGCTGGAGTCAGGAATATAAAATGATACTCGTATGAATACATAAAAAAATTATTGAATACATGAAACAATTTGAAAACACGAGTCCATAAAAGATTTATTCAATAATAGAATATCTGGACATTCAAAGTGTTTCCTGCAGCAATGGAAGAAGCATTTGTTTCCTTTAAAAATACTAATACAATAGTATTAAATACAACCAGAGGAGTCGCCCCCTGATGGACAGAAGAGAGAATGCAGCTTGAAGCTAAAGCTGTCGGATAAATGTAATGCAGTAAAAAGTGCTATATTTTCCTCTGAGTATACAAGTAGCAGACAATGGGAGTACTCTAGCGAGGTAAAAGTACCTCAAGATGATGTTCAGTACTTGAGTTAATGCTGACGCTGGACATCTGGCTCCTCTGTTGGTTTAGCGCCTCGCTCTGTGGGGGTTCTGAGCTTGACCTCTGACCTCTCGGACTCAGGCAGCTGCCACTGAAATCCTCTGGAGATGAAACATGTTGCTGCTGCATGGATACCTATAATTTATTCACAATGATGACATATACTTTATCTTCTTATTATCTCCTGCTTTAAGCAAATAATGCAAACTAATAACAAGAAAAAGTTTGTTTATAGAATTTTGAGATATACTTTTATATAGTAGAATAAGAAGTAGTAACATGTTTTTTTATATATGTTTACAGTTACATTAACATTGCATCTTCTTTTCCCACACTATGCACACATACATACGCCACAGGTTCTTATATGACTTAAAAGTACTAACTATTTACATTGCATTATTAAAGTATATGGAACGCTCTTCAATTCCTATCATACAGCATATATAACACTGTATTAACGTCTAAAAGTACTCAGTTATGAGTAAATGTCATGACTTGTTGGTAATATTACAAGTAAAATGTACTTAAAGTATCAGAAGTAAAAGTACTCATTCTGCAGAATGGCTCATTTCAGTGTCATATTTTTATATAATATATCATCCTGTTTTATCACTGACAAATACATGTAAGAGTATATTAATGTTGTAGTTTGTAATAGTGGAGGCAAAGTTACATTCTGTGTATACTTTAGGGTAGATTAGTAGTATGATACTGCATCATACCATATAAGCATATCATCTGTTTTTTGTCTAAAAAGTAACTATAAAGGTCAAACAGTGGAGTAGATGTATAAAATAGTATAAAATGGAAATACTCAAGTACAGATAAATTATGTCAAAATTACACAGCTGCAAAAGATTAATATTTACTTTAGTAACAAGTACTGTAATCAGTTAAATCAGTTATTGTTGCAGTTCTGCAAAATGTCCACAAGGGGACGCCAAGTGGTGGAAGATGGTGTTGTAGTCAGCAGAGGGGAAACAGTGGGTTCTTTAAACATATTCAAAAGAGACGGGCCACCGTTTGGGCCCTCTATATATTGGCATTAGTACATTTTTAGGTCACAGTTTACAGCAGCAAATTAATGGTGTTCCCTGTCCAGGTAGCCGGCGGCCATCTTTGTTTTGATTAATTGGAAACGAGTTCAACTTCTTTTTTATTTCGTATTATTCAGTAAACCGAATATCTTTTCATGTAATGCTAAATGTTTGACCTTTGAGGATTATGGAAGTTGCTTGTTGTGCTGTTTTATTATTATATTTCCATTATAATTCAATATTTAGTGGAGGAAAGTTCTTGTTCTAAACATTCTTGAGGTAACTTGTACTTTACTTGTGTATTTCCATTGTCTGCTATTTCATACCTTATACTCCATTCATTTCAGATGCAAATATTGTTCTTTTTTACTCCACTTCATTTACTTAATAACCTCAGTAACTATGCACATTTAGATTAATTATACAAAATCTAATCAACAAATAAAATAATCATGCTTGACTGAATTGACGCTGGAGCAAGCTTACATTACCCAGCTTTATATATATATATATATTACTTTACCCCCTTGAGGATCAAGTAAAACTTTATTACCTTCTATTTGGTAATTAACTTTTAGAGCAACTGATAATAACCTTTGTGATTTGAATGTTAATATAGAGACACAAACTGGGGCTAACAGTCTGCATCTAAGAATTTAGTCATGATTTGTGTTCTGTTTTGTGAATATTTGAAAGCAATAAGACTGATGAAATATTAGAATATACCGACAAGCAATATGTAGTGTAAATAAATGGACATTAACTGAAGTTTAACTTTATGATGTGCAGGTTTTGTTTGTGGAGGAGCCGAGGATTCGTCCCGTCGATTTGGATTCAACCAGATTCTCCAACTGGATTCCAGATAAGATTAAACAAAAATACTTGATTTAACTAAGGATTTCTTCGAGGAAAATACAACTCCTTTATACTCCTAAATACAACTAGGAAAAAAATATATAGAGAGTGTTAGGTATTAAAAGAAGTTAAAGGGTGGACAATTTGATGTCTCTTTGGTTTGGTATTTGAATTAACAGCAATGCACAAGTTTTCAACTTCCTTTTTTCTTTTGCTGGGTTGATTTTTCAAGCATATCCTGGTTGTTTCACATTTCCGCCACCTGGAGATGTGTGATGGCTATGGGGGTAAACGAATGCGCTACACTCTTCCTATTTCAGTTGCTCTTCCTTTTGTGTGTGCTGGATCCTTCATAGTGAATACAAGGTTTGCAGGGAACCAATATAAATATATATTCTATAACCATGACATTGTGAAATCAACATTTACTTCATAATGATAAGTTAAAGCAAAAAAACGCTATTGCCACTTGAATAGAGGCGGAAATTGCGTTCATTTATTTTATTTTTGAAGGCCAATTCTTTTAATTATTATTAAGTAGAGCTTATTTAAATTCTGAAGGATAAATTCACATATTTTCTTAATAAGAAATATACGTTTATGTTGGTAGTTGTGCTTTCCTTCCTAACAGATGCTGGTGTGTCACTACTGCATTAGCTTCTACACTGCACATATATTATATATAGCTTAATATACTTTACTGTATTATTATGGATATTGTACTTAGTATTCATAGCGGTACTTGTAAACTCAATAACTGACACATCATGGATGCACTACTATGTTTAATGCAGGTTTGAATATGACTTCTCTAACTTCTTTTTGTTTTTTCGCTTTGTATTTTGCTTGCTTGTGAATTTCCCCAAAGAAAGGGGATCACTTGAGTCTTATCTTCTATGAAAATCTGAATCATCTAGGTTTTATTATGGCGCCATCGTGTGGCATGTATGTGAACTTGAATCAATTTGTTGCCTCATTGATTGTGATCAGGGTTAGTTTGTATGACATTTATTTAAAGGTTGTTAAAGGATTATTCTGGTGATATTCTATATTATTCTTATGGTCAATAAATCCCATTAAAAGTCTGGTATATCTTCTTCCTCTGCACTAGCAAACATCATTGTTACTTTTGTTTAATTGTCTATGTAAATTGCATTTTTAAGTGTTTCTGCAAATTAATCTGATGATCATTTTCTAGATTAAGTGATTTATTGGTCTATAAAAGGTCAGAAAATAGTGAAAAGGTTTGTGTCAGTTTCTCAAAGCATAAGGTGACTTCTTAAATGTTTTGTTTGTCAGTACAAAACACAAAGATATTCACTTTAATATGATATAAAATAGAGAGAAAAGCAGGAAATATTTGAGAGACTGAAAACAGCATTTTGAAAATAACTTTAACGAGTAATTGATTATCAAAATATTTGGCAATTTCTTGACTTATCCTTGCAGCTCTACTGCTAATTAAAGCTATCAAATAAAGGCAGTGAAATAAATTGACTTTGTGACTCTCTGTAATGTGGCAGAAGTATAAAGTAGAATAAGATACTGTATGAGAACAACAAGTACAAGTATCTCTAAATTGTACTTTATCACATTTACTGGAGTTTATGTACAGAGTGATAGAAACCAAAGGAAAATGTGAATTGACACACACACACACACACACACACACACACACACACACACACACACACACACACACACACACACACACACACACACACACACACACACACACACACACACACACACACACACACACACACACAGAAAGTGACACTCCAGCAGCATCCAGTACTGATACTCAGAGTCTGTTGGTCAGTGAGAGCAGTTTGTTCGTGTTTAGTTGCAGCGTTTTGCTCTTTGAAGTTAAAAACAGAACGTTGGTGAAATCTTTGTTCTATGTTTTTATGCTTTGTTAGGATACTTTAAAATTATAAAGATACTCAGGTATCTTCATTTGGGGTTTTTCTCAGCTTCGTCTTTCACGTCAGGTAAGACATAAACTTTAATAACACTGATTATTATAATGTTTCTGTTTTAACATCGATATTGTCTTGTTTTCCAATTTATTTCCCCTCACATTTAATATTTTGCTCATTTAAACTACTGAATCAGACCGAATATAAAATGAGAGTCATTACAGGTTGGAAGACACTATTAAACAAATGTAGTTTTATTAATTGTCTCTTAAAAAGAGTAGGGCTGCACTTAATGAGGAAAATATGCAATAACAATATTACTTGTGATAAATAAACAGATGTTATAGTGTACTCAGTACTCCCTTTCTGCTGCTTTCAATATCCTGTTTAAACAAAACTAATTGTTTGTTAAAAATAAATAAATAAAATAAAAAAATATTTCCAGAATTCTTATATGGAACAAAATGGATAATTGAACAAAAGGCACCAAAAGATTATAACATCTTAAAGGGCAGTTTTCTACTGAAACTCTGTTCCAACGAACTAAAAAAATAAATAGTTTGAAAAAAGAGATATTTACTGCACTCTATTGTGTTTAAGTAATTGGCTGCCTGCTTTGATATTTCACAGTATATCTCCTATTATATCACAAATATATAACTTTGTCCTTTTATTTCAACAGGAGATTTGTCTTCATAATTATAAAAAAATAATGTGTTAAATGTTTTTCTATTACTTTAATGTCTGGTTTTGTCAGTCCAAAACCCAAAGATAACCAGTTTAATATAATATATATATTTTAAAAAAGCAGGAAAACTCCATTGAGAGGCTGAAAGCAGCGTTTCCTGCTATTTTTTCGTTGACCTATACTCATAAATAGATAACAAATGATCCAATAATTGTAAATTTGTTGGCTTTCAATAGCTCCTCATCAACAAAACAGACAGTTTTTGGCACATTTTGCTGCAAGTGTTAATTTATTCAACGTTTTATTGACGAGAGGAATTTGGTTCCCAAAGCCGGCGGGCGACTCAGTGATTGGTTGTTCCCCTTTTCGCCAGTGATGCCCGTTGGCGGGGCTTCTAACCACGGGGCATGGTTGTGCTCAGCCCCAGAAAACAATGCAAAGGGTCAATGCACCCAGTTTAACCAGTAATATAAGATAAACTCCATGAACTGTGTGTTTGTGAAGAGGAATGCTTTTGAAGTATTGCAATAAGGAAACTGCTAAATTTGATGAATCCTCCTCATTGCACAAAAAACCTTTAGCGCTCACTTGAGGTGTTGATGCTCTAAATGTGATATGGAAAAACCTTTGCTGAATAAATTCTGATATAGCAAACATTTCCCTTGACTGATCATCTGTTTCTGCTGTTAGCCTCTTCCTAGATATGTATTTATATTGTTTTCATCTCCAGTCAACTGGACACATGGCCAATATTAGCTGACATAAAAGAACAATTGAAACTTTCCCAATTGAAACAACTTCCTGTAGACTTGTCTCCATTTCATTTTCTTTATTGCCTAAATCGTAGCCCATCCCGGCAACTTGTACCAAACCAACGCATCCTAGTTATTCGCTACAAACCAGTTTACAGAAATGCCACGAAGTCTCATTTCTTTTTTGTTTTCAAATTTCAAAAGTTTGCTTTAAATTTGCTGAAAATTGACAACTGAATGGAAATGGGCCTACGCTGATTCTCTCGGCGCCACCAGGTGTCTCATGTAGGCAACAACGGCAGGACGAACGGTCTGGTTGAGCTGCAATGTTTTACTCATTTTATGCAATGACTAATGAATCCCATGTTTAAGGTATATTAGTATTTTATATCACCACAGGCTTTCATTATTCATCACTGGATCTATGGATATAAAGTACCTGAGAGGACAAGAACCTCGTCTAATAGGCAACAATAGTTTTTTGCCCAAAAGCTAATTGGCAAAAAACAAATGTCTATAATCATCATTGTAATGAGGAATAGTTGCCCTAATGGATAAACCCAAACATAAAGTAAAAGTTCAGCTTCTGCACACCTGAAACCCTTTAATTCTGATTTTGAAAATGTTAAAATACAACCGAATGCTTCTCATTACTCCGTGTGCGTTTGTGTGTATGTGCAGATGTTGTGCCCATGATTGTGTGTGTGCATGACTGCACTCATGTGACTGTCCTTCACAGTCAGTGATCAGGCTTCAGGGACTAGTAAGCGATCAGAAATGACATTTATTGATCAGCCTAGAAAAACTCCCCCAAAATCGAGCTTTAGGAAGAGAAACCTGCGCCAGGATTTCACAGAATCACTCAGTGATCAGTTCACTTTGTACAGATAACATTTACATTTACTGGAATATATGTTTGGCTGTTATTTAAATTGACTATTTGTCATACAAATAATCCCAGTCATTTGGTATAAATAGTCCCATATTTTGATTAATATTTTTGGGACTGTTTTCACCAAATGACTGGGAGCACAAAGTCCAGTCCTTTTTGGTGGGAATGCTGGGAATTCCCATCTTTTTTCCCTCTGGTTCCAGCTTTATCTTGAGCTGCTCGGGTTTTCCATTGACTTTTCCTCTCATCATTTATTGATCTGTTGAGGTTCGCTGTGGCACATGTGTTGCCATCTGGCCCTGCAGCTCACATTGGTGCAATAAGAGTCACTGTACGGCCACGAGGACTTCAAGTTCATACAAACAGAGAAAATGTTCATTAAAGTCTGATGTGTTCAGGGTTTATTTAATGATGAAGAAGGAAAAGAGAGAACAAAGGTGTTGATCTCTTTCCACCAGCATCCATGTTTCCTCCGTAAACCTCTCGGTGTCTGACTCCTTCTCTCTGCGTGTTTCAGGATGGATCATCATGACTGGCAGCGAGGGAGAAGCAGAGGTCACAGACGCTACGACGATGATGATGGTGAGATAAAACCGTTCATCTGTTCATGGGGTATCTCCCCAGTGAGGGTGCCAAAAATGAGCACAAAGGATCTGAGAGCTGTTGCGGGTCTTGACCTTGCAACTCCAATTTTTTTGTAACAAGGTGGTTGCTCAGGGCAATGGTTTTGCAGACATTAAAAGCAAAAAAACTTAAATTAAGAAGTAAAATAATGAATTCACTTTTGCTATTAATGTTTGTCTGGATTTTTAGAAAGATGGTCAATTTGTTTTTAAATGCTTTAAAAGCAGGAAAATCTTACAGATCGACATTTTAGTAAATGTTTTGCCAACAGATCAATTAAATAGAAACAGCAAAATCATGACTCAATAACTCAATAAAAGAAAAAAAAAAGTTGGATTTCTTTGATAATTTCTTTTACAAAAATTTGAAAACACTGGGATCTATTTATTGAAGTGTCCTCAAGTGTTTCCAATGTTGGGGGGGGGATAGAGGCTCCACATGCCGTATACATTGAACTATTCACATTTTCACATCCTCTACTTCCAGCCTCTCCTCTCCTCTCCTCTCCTCTCCTCTCTCCTCCTCTCCTCTCCTCTCCTCTCCTCTCCTCTCCTCTCCTCTCCTCTCCTCTCCTCTCCTCTCCTCTCTGTGTTCAGCAGCCTGAAGTTCAGTCAAAGTTTCTCTGATTTGTTGTCTCATGACTGTTGGTCTCAGATGAATCAACCATGTCTTCATAGTTTATCAGAGGAGCTCAGAATTGAATGTTTTTACAGAACCTGTCTAAAGGAGACATGTAGAATCATTTGTAGTTACTGTATTGATCCGTCTCTTCTATGATCTCTCTCTCTCTCTCTCTCTCTCTCTCTCTCTCTCTCTCTCAGAGGCCCAGCCGGTCTACATCGGTGTTCCAGTTTCCACCAGACGGAAAAGGCGCAGACATCACTCCAACACCAGTGACGCCGACCGGGACTCCCGGCACTCCCACTACGACCACCACACCCACCGGGAGCACTCCCACCGTAACTACCACGACCGGGAGGAGCACTACGGCGATGACGAGGGCAGCGCAGAGCGTCACGGGCACGCTGACCCCTCAGGTCAGAATCTACAGATCAGTATATGATCATTACATTATGTCATTGGCTATGCATAGTATCCTGAAATATCAGCATATTAATAAAACACTTTTCTGAAAAGATACAGTACACACAAAAACACACAAAAACACACAAAAACACACAAAGCAAAAAGGTTTGATGGTTTGATGGATGGAACTATTACAAAAGTCAGTTTTGTGACTGAAATGTCCTCAGGTCAAAATCTGAATTTGTCCAATACTTTGATTTATGACTAAAAACCTGTAAAAGTGGCATTCCGGTTAATAAAGTTTACCATTTAAAACACTTAAACATGTCTGAGGATTTCATAACGACAGTCACATTGTTTTTAAATTGTTTTTGAAACAGGAGGTCTTAAAAATGTACATTTGAGTAACTATCTTACCAGCCAAATTATTTACAGGATATTCAACATTTGTTTCTTTATAATACATTTAATACTTGACTTCTTTCTTTACAGAACCTGTATAAAGGCAATAAACTAGTCCATGAATATGAGATATGAGTTTACAGATAATTACAATCCCTCCTCGTCACTGTGGACGTTGGTTTATGGTGTTTTGCTGATAACACACTGTTATACAAGTATAATTGTGTGAAATGCTTCCGCTGGTAATTAAATATAAGAGATATATAAAATATATTAAATACATTGTATAATCTTAATAAATATTTAACAACATGACTATGAGAGGCAATAAAAATATCAATCTGAGAATAAGACAAAACCAAACAAACAATAACGAGGATGCATATCGCACAGAAGTTAGATAGCACTTTGTGTGTGTGTGTGTGTGTGTGTGTGTGTGTGTGTGTGTGTGTGTGTGTGTGTGTGTGTGTGTGTGTGTGTGTGTGTGTGTGTGTGTGTGTGTGTGTGTGTGTGTGTGTGTGTTGTGTGTGTGTTATTTATTTAGTAATCTTTTGGTCTTGTGTTTGTACACCCTCTGGCGCTTCGGAGAATACTGCAACGGATAGTGCTTTGAGCTATTCTGTGTGTGCTTGTAGCTCACAAAGTTAATATTTAGGCTTGTTAATAAACTTTGCATACTGCAGATTTAAGGACTAATTAATTTAATTATAAAAATGAAACTGATTTAACCTTTTTGGTGCTTTTAAAGCAGAGTCCAGTCTACTGCACACACAGCAGTGAGAGGCTTATGATCTGTGCTGTTAGCCACAGAACCCCCTACATTAAGAGTGTGTGAAGGCAGAAGCTGCGAGTGCATGTACGTATGTGATGGTCCCAGCTCCCAAAGGGGCCATGAAGTCTGAAGCCTGTAAGCTGATTAGAGCCGAGGAACTCCAAGCTGTGTGTGCACGTATGTGTGTTATTCTGTGTTTGTGTTTTCTGTGTGTGTGGTATGCTTTGTTCATTTTTGCCGATTCCAGTCAGAATTCAAACCAGGAGTTTACATCAAACAGCTGATCAGAGGTGGTTGTTAGAGCCACTGCTGCAGGACTGCTAAGGTCATCAGAGCAGAGTAGAAGTTATGATGGTGAGGATGTCCTCGCTGCTTCTGCATGTGTTTATGCGTGTGTGTGTGTGTGTGTGTGTGTGTGTGTGTGTGTGTGTGTGTGTGTGGTAGTGTGTGTGCGCCGGGGCTTCTGGGAGGAGAGTACTTGAGGGCCCTGTGGTGTGTGTCAACCCTCTTAAAGCCTCTGGCTCTTTGCTGCTCTGGAGATTTCAGTGGATTTCGGACACAGCTTAGAAGAGAACTTTTTTTCCAACTGGCTGTGGAATGAAAACTCAGTAAGAAGTCAGCGTAGAAAGAGACGTTTGTGAGAAGGAGTGTGTTAGACCTCCTCACTCATGGTGGACAGCTGAGGACACTCGGCCTCAACTAGAGGACAGGAAGCTAGACGCCTCTTTTTCCTCTTGTTTTTTCTCGGTGGCTCCGTTTGGGTCTCACTGTCTCTGGTGGTCAGAGGATCAGGACCCGGGGCTGTCTTTTCCCTCCGCTATGGCCTCCCGCTGGACCTTACCTGGCTCCCAAACAGGTAAAGAGGCTCAATGCAAAAAAACTAAAACTATAGCAGTTTATAAACTAGCAGAACATAACTTTCTGTTATTGCAAAAATCTAAAGTAGACTTATTGTAAAAAGTAAATAAATATATAAAGGTATCAGATGTTGAGGATCTTCTGTGTTGGCACATGATTATTATATTCTATGAATGTTTACGTCAGAGGACCCTGAGTGACGCTTGTTGTCCCCCAAGTTGTTAAAATCAATTTAATCACGGTTTAAAAAGCAAAAATGCTCAAAAGTCTTCTCATTGATTTTTCTATCCATTTGGAGCCAGTGGAACAAGCTGAAATCACACCATGTACATGCTATTACCTTAAGTCTTTCTTTAGATTTAAAGGTACTAAATAGCCCCGCCCCCTTTTATATCACAAATCCAGTGTGTTGCTATGGTCCTTCACAGCTTCTCTTTTAACTTTCACCAGTAAAACCTCTGGGGATGATACTGTTAGCCACCAAGCCCCAAAAATATGGAATACTCTGCCTTTAAATATTAATTATATTATTATTAAAAAAGTCAAAACGCATCTTTTTAATATCGCCTATACGTCTGTTTTTATACTTTTATGATTTATTTGCTATTTCTAGAAAATATAAACACTCTTCTCTTGTATATATAGATATATATATATTTATAAGATAAGATGATATACAACTTTATTTATCCCGAAGAAAAATCTTAAAAGAGTTTGCCAGAGTTTGATCAAAGATTAGAACAGAAGAATAACAAAAAAAACAAAGAATAAAATGTTAACATATATGATTAATAGAATAATAATTAGTAAGTGAAAAAGAAGTAATACTGACACGGATGAAAATAAGAATAGCATACCAATAAGAGCAAGACAAAAGTGAAATCACAACACCAAAGATTAAATACAAGAGTTAGAATATTAATTGTAGAAACAAAAAATCACAATATGTATGTTTTCAAATCTTTTAAAGCACCTTGTGTTGCTTTAAATAAGATATTTTATAATAAGATTTATAAATTTGTGATATATAAATAAAGTTACTAATACTACAACAGTATAAACATGATTCTTTAGATGTCACAAGCTGAACACATCAAACTGATCACTAAAGCATTGATCATATTAGATGCTGACAATATTAATTAAACAGTCAGAATCCAGATCGAGCTTTAAAGCTTCATACTTCTGCAGCTGTATTTAATATGTATAAGTAACTTAGAAGTTAAAGTACACACAGTGCAAACACATGTAAGTACACACACACACACACACACACACACACACACACACACACACACACACACACACACACACACACACACACACACACACACACACACACACACACACACACACACACAGACCTCCTAATGTGACCTGACTAATGTGCCAGAGCTGAGACAGCAATGGAAAGTGTTGGTGGAACATTGTATTGTATTATAGTTACACATCGTCACGCTGAGGTTAACATGGATTACATAATTGTTCTCTGTACGCGGACGTGTTGATTGGGATTGTGAACGTTAAATTAGGTTTGTGACACTTTAAACTGGAAGCATTCAGATCTACGAGGTTGTTCGTTTATTGACTTATTTTAAAGCTTTTTGATCACAAGGAGGGAAAAAACGGAGCAACCGGAAACAGCAGACACACACATTTTGATGTGCTGAAACACACACACAACACACACACACACACACACACACACACACACACACACACACACACACACACACACACACACACACACACACACACACACACACACACACACACACACACACAGAAAGTGGTGCGATGGAAGTGGACATGGCCTCCAGGCTTCGGATGTTAATGTGGATCGATCTGCTCAGAGTCAAATTAGAAAAAAAACTGTGCTGGCTGATCAGAAAGTCATTACAGGAGATGAATCTGTGGTTTGCTCGTTAGTAATCAGGATTGTTTAGATTGTTCACGGTTGTTTCTAAGTCATCTGTAATAACGTGGGATTTAATCCAACAAAGGACTTTTCTCACACGTCAAACCTCGACTCTCTGCTTCCAATAATTTGTTTTTAGATCTCCGCTGTCAACCCTGTAATGAAGTCACAATCACACATGAATTGTTTTAAAATATATTAGAAGCAGCAATGTATATTTCACAGAACAAAAACAACATACATGATGATGTTGTTAGTTTTAGAGCTTTACTATCGGCATATTTATTACACTTGATAACTTAAAATCATTTGGAAAACAAAATACATAATTGGAAAAACACCAGTTTGTTGATTAACTTCCTTATTTCTTTCTTCGTCTAAATGTTTGTACATGTGTTACATTTGATTTAACTTTTTAGCTTTTGCAGAATGCTTATTTTAGTACCTAAAGAATAATTGTAGTTTTTCAGTCCATGAATAGTATCCTAAAGTAGTCTAAATTCCTCCAGAAAGTATACTTGAGTATACTTTTTACCACATTTTGTGTACAATATTATTCAATATTATTATTATTAATATTTTAAAGAACATAGGTATAGTTTTGGAACTTAATATTATTAAACCAATTTGGGTGAAAATGTACCCAAAAATATACGCTTATGTCATAAAGTGCAGATATTAATATATAGAAAATACAGCTTAAGTAGTTTAAATTCAACACCTTTTTACATAAAAACTACACTTAATGAGATATACTTTTATCAAAGAGTACTTTTTGCAGTAGTGTTTTCAGTGTTCACCATCGTCGTGAGTTCTGCAGGTTTTGGTCGTAAACCAAAGTGTTGGACATTTTAACCTTCTGGAGGAGGTCGAGGAAGAAGTCAGAGGATCATCAAATCCAAAGAGGAACCTTCTTCTGACATGGATCAAATCATGAATTGAATGTAAATGTGAACTGTGTCTGTTTTTCAGTGTCTCCTGCAGCAGAGCGTCTGCGCCACATTCTGGGGGAGGATGACAACACCCCGACTCCCACCATATTCACTGAGATGGACACGCTGCAGCAGGAGGGGGGGGAACTAGAGTGGAAAGAGTCTGCAACACACACACACACACACACACACACACACACACACACACACACACACACACACACACACACACACACACACACACACACACACACACACACACACACACACACATGCTGACGTTCACATTAAGGCTTCATTAGTTTAGGATTTTGGGGTCACCTCTGATGGGATTTAGAGGTCGAGGTGTTGAGACATCATGTGTGCTGTTTGACACGACGTTAACGTTACATGAGATTAAAACGACACTTTGAATTACACAACGGACTCCTGCTGTTGACATTCCTGAACTACAACAAATCAATCACTCTGTCTCTCTCTAAACACGACTTCACTTCACTTCACCATTCCTTTGATGGACTGCCCCCCCCCCCCCCCCACACACACACACACGTGTTAACATAATAATAATATATTCAAAGAATTCTTAATTAATATACTAACTTTCTTTTTTGATTATTTATTTATTTATAATTACTTCTTCTTAAATTTATTTTTATTATTATATTTTTTTACGATAGGATTATGTTTCATATATATATATATATATATATATATATATATATACTTAAATATAAATAAAATAAATAAATAATTATTTATTTATATATATAAATATTTATTTATTTATTTTATATATAAATAAATAAATAAATAAATAAATATTTATTTTCTTTTCTTTATTTAATGTTATCTTTTCTTCCCTCCCACTCTCTTGCCCCCTCTTTCTTTTTTCTGAGATGTAATTTATATATATATATATATATATATATATATATATATATATATATTTATATATAAAGACTTATTGCGTATTTGTGTATATGTACAGTATTTGTGTAATTATTTGTACATTGAAATATCTTACACACACACACACACACACACACACACACACACACACACACACACACACACACACACACACACACACACACACACACACACACACACACACTTCCACTTTTGTCCTACTTTGTATAATTTCTTGGGTTGTACATGTGTTTATGTTCTTGTCTGCACTTATTTTTACTCACTATTCTACACAAACAACTTCACCCACTGAACCCTGAACATAACCACTGTTCCCCCTCCGTCTCCGTAGGTGGGTGAAGTTTGAGGAGAAGGTGGAGGAGGGAGGAGAGCGGTGGAGCAAGCCTCACGTCTCCACGCTGACCCTCCACAGCCTGTTTGAGCTCAGGACCTGTCTGCAGACGGGAAGCATCCTGCTCGACCTGGAGGGCTACTCACTGCCACAGATCGTTGGTGAGTCCACACTGAAGGCCTCCACCAAACAAATCAAGACTTTTTAGACAGCAGATAGTTTCCATTTCTATTTATACGCCATGAAAATCAACGAGAGGACACTTGAAAGGTGTTCAAATAGTTCAAAACACACAAACTTTCTGTTAAGTCACTTGCTAATGCAGGTGATATCAGGAGTCTCATTGATGTTGCATTAAAAGCGCGAAATAGGAGAACAAAAGTTTGCTTATGAGACCTGTCAATCAGTGTGTAGCCCCGCCCTAAAGCATCCCCTGCTTTATGGTCTGTTTGACTCTAAATGGAGCATCATTTACTAAATGAACATCATGCTGTATTGAAGAAGACTTGAAACTAGAGATTGAGACCATAAACTCATGTTTACAATGTTTACTGAGGGAATAAATCAAGAGAGAAGTAGAGTCATTTTCTCATAGACTTCTATACAACCAGAGGAGTCGCCCCCTGGTGGACACTGGAGAGAATGCAGGTTTTAAGACACCAAAAGGAGGAGCAGAAGTCTAGTTTTTCTCAGACATCTTGAATTACAAAATGCTAAAAGAATATTATGGTATTCTTGCTTAATGACGCCAAAAAGAAACCTGCCTACCCCGGCTTTAAAAAGTAGCAGCTCAGTAGCTTACCCTAAAACCGTCCCTACATACCACTAACAACAACGATTTCAAGAAAGAAATCAAGCAAGGTTGTTTATTTCTAAGTAATAAGCTGTGAACGTTTTTTGAATCCAGATGAGATCGTGGATCGACAGATAGCCGATGGTCTCATTGCTCCGGATCTGAGGGAGAAGATCAGCTTTGTGCTGCTCAGGAAGCATCGTCACCAGACCAAGAAGCCCATCCACCGCTCGCTGGCAGACATCGGAAAGTCCTCCAACTCCAACTCCAGTAAGTCTGTGTGACGTTTGTCTTTCATTTTAAACTACCAAATCTAAAACGATCTAACCTTCTAATGACCTCCTAATGCTTCCTTTGTTTTCTGCCATGTTGATTTCCACCTTTGCTCGTAAAAATCACCTTCTGTGCTCATCGTTCTTCTTCTTCTTCTTCTTCTCCTTCTCCTTCTTCTTCTCCTTCTCCTTCTTCTTCTCCTTCTCCTCCTCCTTCTTCTTCTTCTTCTTCTTCTTCTTCTTCTTCTTCTTCTTCTTCTTCCTTCTTCTTCTTCTTTCCTTCTTCTCCTTCTTCTTCTTCTTCTTCTTCTTCTTCTCCTTCTCCTTCTCTCTTCTTCTTCTTCTTCTTCTTTCCTTCTTCCTTCTTCTTCTTCTCCTTCTTCTTCTTCTTCTGCTTCTTCTCCTTCTTCTCCTTCTTCTTCTTCTTCTTCTTCTTCTTCTCCTTCTTCTCCTTCTTCTTCTTCTTCTTCTTCTTCTTCTTCTCCTTCTTCTTCTTCTTCTTCTTCTTCTTCTGCTGCTGCTGCTCTGTCAGACCGTAGTCAGGTAAATCTGAGTCATAGCACTAGTACAGCTTCTGGGATCCACCGCTCCACAGAAGAACTACGCTCTCGGCAGTCAAGCAGCCTTAGTCGTCTGCGTGAGTGTGAACACACACACACACACACACACACACACACACACACACACACACACACACACACACACACACACACACACACACACACACACACACGTAAATTATAACGTTAACATGATGTGTTCACATGTAATCTCTGTTTTCACAGCAACATAAGTAGATATTAGAGATGAAATATGACCTTTATAAAATACCTCAAAGCTGCTTATAATACATCATTAAAACTACTAATTACAAGATTTGTTTTAATCCATAAAACGCAATATTTTTATTTCCTTATCATTTGAATTGTGTGTTTCTATGATCACTATCTTCATCTATAATACATAAACTCTCACTTCATCAACTTGTCTGCCTCATTCTATGTTTTTAATAAACTAAAATAACTGATCCCAGCTAACTCAACACTTATGTCTTTGTGTATAATATTCTCACCTTAAATACAATGTGAAATATAGCATGTTTACTTTAGAGATTTTGGTCCTATTTTGTGCTAATCTATGAATCTATCTGGGCGAAGAGGATTATTATGAAAAGCTATGTGTGGTATGTTCTTGTTCTCTCTTTGTTCGATTTCATTTGTTCCCAAATCTGCTTTGTGGAAGAAAAAAAAAAGAAAAAGGGAAACGATTCATTAGAATATAATCCCCCACAGAACCAAACCGGTCATGGTGAAGTTCTGGCAAACATTTTGGACACACTTGAATGCTCTCACTGTTGCTTTTATAACCATTTAATTGGATAAAATTTGCATCTTTACTCAGCTATTAATGAATACAATTCTTTCTTTTTCAAACCTCAGATGACCTTTTGTGTTTTTTTAAATATCAAAATGTGTGTTTCATTTTACAGATCCCTCCCAGAGCCGAAGCATGAATGATATTTCAGACACACCGAGCACAGACCAGGTAACTCGAATGTGTTCATGTTAATGTTAAACCTACTACGAAGACTTTATAGTCTGTATTTCTATTGTCAACAAAAACAATGAAAAGACCAAAACCAACTATGTGTACGTTTGTCTCTCAATACTTTCTGACTTACGAACAGGATGAAATATGAATTTGTTGGGGACTATTTTCAGTGGTGGATTCATTTAAATGAGGTGCTTTATGTGGGATTGAGTCATAATAAACTAAACTGTGTGTTCATGGCGATAAAGGAATAACAGTGAGGCTCATTAATGTGTTTTTAATGGAAGGTTAAAACTCCCATTAATTCAGATTTTTTTTAAATTTTCCTCAGATTTCGTTGCTTTTAAACAGCATATTACATTTGGATAATCAGAATCAGGCTTTATTCAGATTAATTAAAAGTATTTTCCAATTAAGATATGTGGGATTTGCATATATTATTCATCTTTTAGGAGCGTTCTTTGCTTCTGCAAAACCGACAGACTGATGATGTCGAAGGTACATGATGGGAACAACATTTGGAAAGTAGGGAAAGTTATTTAAAGGGGACGTAGCTGTAGGACGTCAACATGGGTTCAGGGCTGCATGCACAATATGTTTCTTTTCATTAGCAATGTACACAGCTTAGTAGGAATATTGTGGGACACATTTTATTTTTATTTTGTTCATATAAATGTATTCAATTTTCTATTGGTTTTGTCTTTTCATTATCAAAAACACACAATATTTACAGCCTTTTTCTTTAAAGCATTCAAAGGTTCCTATTATGTCTAATTGGTTGAAATTGGAGTTGAAGGCCACTGGAAAGAAACACTTTGGTTCATGATAAAATTAAGTGTTAATATGCAGAAACATTTCAATTTATTTTATATACACATTATATGAAAATGTGCTATTTCGTCATTGAAATATGTTACAGTTAAAGGGTCAATCCCAACAAATCACATATTGTTGACATATTTTTCCATTTAATCCCTGCTGGTTTGCAGCCTTGCAGATAGTTGTTGCGTTCCCTTTAATTAAAGGCCCTTCATACCAATGTTGTCCCACAGGAATATAACATTTGCTCTCAAAGTTAGAAACCTCCAAAGCTCCAAAAACACTGGCTCCTACATTTCCCATCATGCAATTTGAAAAACATCCTTCATTATACGCAATCTGCCTTGTAAATATCCCCCTACTCTATTCGTATCACAGACTTCCTTCTATACATTTGTAATTTTCGGAAGTCCACGCTAAAATAACCCCAATGACATCACTATGACATCATCAGGGTTATTTGAACCAGCCTTGACGGAGCTCCTCCAGAGCCACAGAGTGCTCCTCATGACGAGTAAAGTGACACTTTATATGTAAAGAATTGGTGGAATGCCCTTTTTAATATCTGGATATTCAACATATGAAGTTGTGCCTATGCAATGTCACAGTTATTGATTTGTTATCAGATAATCTCCTGTTGCCTGTGGCAGAATAACAGTTATATCAGATGGCATAAAGTGACACACTCCCTCTCCATTTCTAAGTGTGTGTGTGTGTGTGTGTGTGTGTGTGTGTGTGTGTGTGTGTGTGTGTGTGTGTGTGTGTGTGTGTGTGTGTGTGTGTGTGTGTGTGTGTGTGTGTGTTATGAAAAGTTGAGCCTTGTTTTATGAGGGCGTATACGGAGTCCTCAGAACGGCCTAATCCCTCTAAGCTGTTAAATTATGTTCGTACCTGCATGTGTGTTTCTACTTATGTGTGTGTGTGTGTGTGTGTGTGTGTGTGTGTGTGTGTGTGTGTGTGTGTGTGTGTGTGTGTGTGTGTGTGTGTGTGTGTGTGTGTGTGTGTGTGTGTGTGTGTGTGTGTGCAGACTTCTAAGCTTCTGTTGTTTCTCTGAGCCGCATTGTTTGAGCACAAGCAGTTTGTTTCATTGTTAACCAGCTGCAGCAATTTGGTGTTTTGTAATTTGGGTAAATATCTTCACAAGAACCTCAAAGCAAGCGTGAAATGAACTCATGCATGTGACCCCTGAGACTGGTTTAGTTATTTGTTCACAGAAGCCAACATGGCACCTCCATCCGTCTCAGATCTCATGCAGTAGATACCCACTGGAGGACTGTTTAACTCCAGCACAGCTGCAGATAGCAACACAAATGGATTATTCTTAAATTGGCTGAATGAGAGGTTGAAACGTCTTTTTTGTGGTTTCTTGGGACCATGAAGTCTGTCGAGAGTGGAAGAGGAGCAGTTGTTGAATTGACTCTGAGGCCAGCATTAACAGATTAGGAAGAGATTTTAATTTTAAGCACCCACCACTGCCACGTGCTTCCTACTGAGGAGGAGGAGGAGGAGGAGGAGGAGGAGGAGGAGGAGGAAGGCTGCACCAAATAGAGCTGAAACACGGTGTTGTGAATGTGTTTATTCCCCTGATATTGTGGAAAGCAGTTGAAGAGTTCTCAGCCACCCAAACACCTCTGTTAGACTGAAAAACCAACTGTAAAATGAATTCAAATTGAGGCAAAAAGTTTTCTTTTTTCATCCTTAATAGTTTTGTTGAAGATTTAGTGTTAAAAAATATCAGGAAGTTGGTGAGTAATAATGAAGATCTTTGGTAAACTCCTCATTGTGTTCTTAACATTTAAGTGTTAAGACCATGGCAGGAAGTGTGATTGTTATTATGGGCCATTATTCCGAAAAAAATATGAAACGAACGCATCCTAGTCACGATCCCTGAAAACGCTACATTGTGAACAACAAATCGGGTGTTACTTAACGTAGCTCTCCTCTTCCTAGCTGGACTTGGCTAAATAACGGAGCTAACAACAGAGCAACACTTAATCAGACATCTAGACCTGTTATATTGTAATTCATTCCCATGCATGCTGCTCAGGGTCCGCTGCACTTAATCCCCACTCTTCCTTTCATATTTTGATGAATGTATTCTGTCGTATCCTATTCGTGATAAACACGAAAAAACAAACAAATAAAAGACAAAACTTTTAGCGAAAATCCATTTCTTTCCCTCATGCTCCTCTTCTCTCTCTGTTCCTCTCTCTCTCTCTCTACTTCCAGCTGAAGAATAAGTTCATGAAGAAGATTCCTCGTGACGCCGAAGCGTCCAACGTCCTGATCGGTGAGGTGGACTTTCTGGACAAACCCTTCGTCTCCTTCGTGCGTTTGGCTCAGGCCACGACTCTGGGAGGCCTCACCGAGGTCCCTGTGCCGACAAGGTGGGTGTCTCCTTTTGTCTCTCTGCAGAGTGTGTGACTACGTTTACATGCAACAAATATTCATACTTAGTCGGCAAAAGACAATATCCCTAATAAGCTGTTTACATGGCTAAAGAAAATGAATATTCCACTAACATTCCCGTTTACATGCAGCCGTGCATATTCCGATTAACGTAAAACAACGTCTTCCTCATCACCAGTGAATCCCACCTCGACCCCATTCTCCTTGTGTTTTATGAGTTTATGTCTTAACATGTCGTTTATCATGTCTTAATATGGAAAAGTGGAACTTGTTGGACCTCTTTCATTCCTTCAAACACCTTCTATAAAAGGTCGGCGTTGAGATGTTTGTTCATATCCTAAAAAACCTGTTGATATCCAAGTCCTTCATGATGTTTAACAGTAGGAGTGTTTCTCCTTCTTTTCTTCTGGACATCTCTACTCCAGCTTTACAAACTGTTGGCTAGTTGGTTTGTGTTCAACGCACAGAGCTGCTGGTAAACAGGACAGAGACGTAGAAACCTCTCTAGAGACTCCCATAGTGAATGAGCTGTATACATGAACAAAGACTGACCCTAAAACCTGAAGAATATCAACATATCACACGTGTTTTTATCCTAAGACCTAATTAGAACAGAATATCCAAAAGGATATCCAATATTAGGAATATTGTCATATTTGGAATGAAAGTGGTCACTGTCTTGTGTTTAATCACCTCTTAACCTTCTCTTCTGACAGGTTTCTCTTCATCCTGCTGGGTCCTCACGGCAAAACCAAGTCCTACAATGAGATCGGCAGAGCTATCGCTACGCTCATGGTGGACGACGTAAGTGACCGTCGCACCTCAAAAGACTAAACTCATACACACATGACATTTGATTTTTTTATCTTCTTCACTTCCTGTCCAGCTGTTCAGTGACGTCGCCTACAAAGCCAGGGACCGCGATGACCTGATTGCGGGAGTGGATGAGTTTCTGGACGAGGTGATTGTCCTTCCTCCGGGAGAATGGGACCCAAAAATACGCATCGAACCTCCCAAGAAGGTTCCATCGGCAGAAATGAGGCACGAACATCCAACCACTCATTTAAACTTTTAAAAAACAGCAGAAACAAGTTGATATGTTTTACTTGTGAACAAATAGTTTTAGAGTTTCTTATTTCCAGATCCAGCAGCAGTATGTCCAATATTCTCTCTCTTTTTGCTCCGCTTTTGGTCTCCACCACCTCCTGACATATGAAAATCTGTCTTTCTAGCAGCTAAATGCTCCACAGTGTTCACCAGCTAGTCTCTAACTGTGTCTGTCTGCTGTTTGCTGCTGAGTTAAGGGGCTTTTTTTTTTTTACAGCTTTTTCGGATAAACAACAAGCTAAAACATTCAGCTGATTATTCTCTGGAGTTTCAACACTACTAGCGAGACCTTTGACATTGTTTTCTAATCATCTTTGATACATTATTTTTTAAAGAAATATTGATTATAGCCACTTAAATGTCAAGGTCTCTGGACTTTCTCTTGACAAATACTTCCAGTAAGCCTTGTTCTGTCTCCATGGTTACGACAGGAAGTCGGTGCTGAACCTGAACGAGCTGGGTCAGATGAACGGCTCGGCCGGCGGGGCAGCTGGAGGAGAGGACGAGGAGTTTCCGGCTCCACATGAGCTTGGAGAGGAGCTGAAATTCACTGGGAGGTAAGAAGAGGACTATATCACATGACACAGGGTCCAGGTTTCATCCTGTTCTTTAACTGGAGGTGAACCCGATTGATTAGCCTGCTGGAATCGGACGATTCAGCTTGATCGGCCGATAGATTCTATTCTAATGCTATTTACATATCATGTTCATAATTTATGAATATACTATAATTATATACTATATAATTGAAGTTTACAATGGAAGAGCAGTTCCGAAAATGTTTGTGTATGCTGTCAAATATAATTCTTGGGAAAAAGAAAGAAATTCAGAAGATCTCTTTTCTAACGATGTGCTCGTTCTGATAGGTTTGGAGGCGGTTTGTGGCTGGACATCAAACGGAAGATCCCGTGGTTTTGTAGCGACATCTACGATGGCTTCCATATCCAGTCCATCTCTGCCGTGCTCTTCATCTACCTGGGCTGCATCACCAACGCCATCACCTTCGGAGGACTGCTGGGGGACGCCACCGACAACTACCAGGTCTTCATTAAAGAACCAGCTAGCGTCACATCTGACAAAGTTTGACATCATATTAACTGACGTCTCTCTCTCTCTGTTTGTCCCCTCTCTCTCTTCAAAGGGAGTGATGGAGAGTTTCCTCGGCACTGCTCTAGCAGGAACTGTCTTCTGTGTTTTCGGAGGGCAGCCGCTCATCATCCTCAGCTCAACTGGACCCATTCTCATCTTTGAGAAACTGCTTTATGAATTCAGCAAGTAAGTAAAAAAAGCAAAGAGATAAAATAACCAGATTCCATCTAGTGATGACGGGATTAACCAAAAGTCACGTTTTTATAACCGTAAGAATTGAAGAAGCTCCGGTATCTGTTGTTTCCTGATTCCTGCATTGAGATAAGTTGTTTGTTTGTGCATTGACATCTTCTCTTGCACGAGTCTTGTAATGTGTGTGAGACAGTTTGTGGGAACTGACATTTCAGACTTATATCAGCCCAAAAAGAGCTATAAATCCGCATTGTGGGAGCATTTTGGATATAGAAAATGACCAGATTAATTGCAAAGTTAGTAACATCTGCAGATAACAGCTGTTGTTATAAAGATCGAAGCAGAACCGTACGGAGGCTCCATTTATTTACATTGTGGTGCGTTCAAGCTCCATTTAATAAAAATGAGTAAATTGTAAATGTAATCCTGTAAAATGTAGTTTTTGATGAGAAACTTGATAAATCCAGTCCTTTGAAGGAGATGGTTTAACATTAATATAGAAAATAGATTTTAGAGATTAATTATGAGCTGTTTAACTTCCTTATACAAGCTTAAAGCAGATTATAATACATTGTTAAATAAATCTATTTTAAATCAATAAAAAATACCATATTTTATTTAGCTCATTATTTTATTATTTATTTATGTTTTATTTTATTTTTATTTATTTTATTTATTATGTGTGTTTTTATGCAAATCACCACTAAAGATGACTTATAACAAAGTTTGATATTACATACTTTTGTTCCTCAGCTATAGGACTAAAAAACGTGATATTGATAACAATGTATTATTGTTCTCTTCTCACCAGGAGCAACGACATAGACTACATGGAGCTGCGTCTGTGGATCGGCCTCCACTCGTGTCTCCAGTGTTTCATTCTGGTTCTGTCAGACGCCAGCTACATCATCAAGTACATGACCCGGTTTACGGAGGAGGGCTTCTCCAGCCTCATCTCCTTCATATTCATCTCTGATGCCATTAAGAAGATGGTGGGTCACATTTTAAACACCAGATCTTCAGAAGGACACTTAAACATAAATATAACACACATGTTTTTCACAGGTAGGAGCCTGGAAGTATTACCCAATCAACCGCGGCTTCAAGCCGGACTACATCACCTCCTACAGGTGTGAATGCATCGCACCGGACCAGGGTGAGTCTTCAAACCTTCCTGTGCTAGGCTAACCACGTCCTGGATGTGAGAATGGTGTCAATCTTTCACTCTTGGGAAAAAAGCAAATGCATTAATTCCCAAGATGCTGATTTTGTCTTTTAATGACACAGCATATGTAAGGTGTTTTATATCATTAAGAGCTACAGCATTTATTCATTTATCATCATCATCATGATTAGGACATGAGCTGAAAACATTTATACTGTGTGTTTAATAGTTTAATGGTATTAGTTGCACATATTTGTTCTTTACTCTGTGTTGATGTGTGATTTTCATCTGTTTCTGCCTCATTTTTGGATGCTGTCTGACAAAGTGAGTATGTGGAGCCCTGGTTAACCCTTTAAGTGACTTGATTAGAGGAATACTCCACCAGAAACACTTAAATATGGATTTGAAATCATCTTAAGTATTTCTCTGATTTCTCTCAGTTCAGTTTAACACTGAAGAACTCCGGACTGTGCACGTGTAGTTAGATATATTTAGGAATGACCATATGGGATCAATTATCACTTCAGTAAACTGCAGACTTATTTGGCGAAATATTCCTTTAACCCCCAGCATCTGGAACTGTTGCTATGACAATATTATAGAGCCTTCCTTAATGTCCTTATGAATGTTTTTCTCCTCATATTTTCTTTAATTAATCCTGAGGTATCACCTGTCCTGTTACCCAGCATTCATTGTGGCGTGTCCCTCTTGTGTTCCTCAGCATCTGCTCTGGGCTTCAATGTTTCAGTTCCAGTCTCAGATGATAACATGACTCTGCTGGTAAGTGACAGAAAGACAGGAAACATCACTGAATCTTTTCTATTCCTCTTTGTGAAGGTAACGGGGAAAAGTAACTGATGTGCATCCCCAGTTTTTTGGGGGATTTTAAACTGTATATGTTGTGATTTCACTAAACAAAGGCAGAAACTTGACTTCACGGAAACTGGGCTCATATTTATCAAACATCTAAGTACAGGAAACCAGTCCTAACTAGGGGGAAAATAGATTTTATCAACACTAGCACTCTTATCAGTTCGTTTTGGTTATATTATGAGGAAGAAAAAACATTCATTTAGAAAATAATCTACATTTCTGCAGCAATACGTTGTTCCAAAATCTTGTGTGTGTGTGTGTGTGTGTGTGTGTGTCAGAGTAAAGACAAAGACAAAGAGACAGAGAGAGGACGTTTGAGTCGAGGACATCTCACTCCGGAACTTCTAAAGTACCGATAGCAGAACCGATAACTCAGAACTGCATCAATATTCTGGGTTTTACTCATTTAAAACCAGTTCCCATTTAGATCCGAGTTTCACGGCCATGCCTACACACAGACATGCTAACTTTACTTTATTTCTACGACGAAAACCAAAGAAATTCCCACCAAAGTGTCCAAATTAATATTTCTAATGGTGACAGTATGGAAGTTAATTTCTATTTTGTGGCTCTGAACAGCAACGTCATTCTCTCTTCTTTAGGGAGTAAGTGTAGGAAGTTCTGGCTCAACTTTCAGTGTGATTTCTGGGATTGATTCTGAGACGCTTGTTAAATACGAGCCCAGGAGTTCTATAAGTGAGAAGTTTTTTCCGGGCTTTGTGGCTCCTGTATTCTGTGTTTTTTCTTCTGTTATCGCTTGTCTCTTCTCTCTTTGGTTTCTCTTTTGTTCTCCACTACCCCTATTCTCCCACTTTCCCACTTTCCTCCCCCCCACACCCTTGTCTTGTCTTCTTTAGTTTAACTTGACAGGCCTGGACTGGAGTCAGCTGAGTAAGAAAGAGTGTGTGAAGTACGGAGGCATGCTGATGGGTAACTCCTGTAAGTACGTTCCCGACCTGGCCCTCATGTCCTTCATCCTCTTCTTCGGCACCTACTCCATGACCGTTTCTCTCAAGAAGTTCAAGTTCAGCCGCTACTTCCCGACAAAGGTAAGACTCATCAAAACACTTCCCATCATGTTATTATATTAATGCTGTTATAGGCTCCCTGCAAGTCCGCCTGCATGTGAAATGCTGGACTCTATATGTAATACTGTGGGATATTTATTGAAGCATGAAAGCAGTTCACTTTAAAGGATAAAACTGGCGAAACTCCTAATATTTCTTATAAAAAAAGACCAAACCATCAGGGCACCAACAAATATATATAGTTTTTCTTCTAAATATAATAATATTCTATTGCAGCTCAGACATTTACAGTAACACAGAAAATAACTGCTAAGAATAGCTAGTTTAGATTAATGCTAGCATGCAAACACACTCACAGTGTATGTGAGTGTTAGTAATCTTATAGTTGTTAATTAGCAGTAAATTAAAAGTCCTCAATTCCACCTATCACATCATGTATGTTTATTAATTACCAGGTTCAAAATATTCCACAGCAAATGCAGTATTTTGTAGTATTGTAGTAGAAGTAATATTCGCTAAAAAACTATAGTTTTCTTCAGTTTCTTTTATGGGATTTGTTGATGATATAAATAATAAAGAATAAAACCAGCTCTTTCCTTCAAAGCTGCTGAATATCTGCATGAAATATCAGCATCCTGCCTCTCCGTATCCAAACTCCCCACCCTGTAGACCTCCATCACACCCGTCCCAGCATGTCCTCTCCCATGTCCTCTCCCATGTCCTCTCCCATGTCCTCTGCTCTCCCTCAATGTGCTCCAGTTCCGTTCCCTCATCAGTGATTTTTCCATCATCATCTCCATCCTGGTCTTCTGTGGATTGGATCTTCTGATGGAGCTGGAAACCCCCAAACTGCACGTACCCACAGAGATAAAGGTCTGCTCTACCCTGAATACCTCTTTTACATCCCTGCTCGGTTGTATTTCCTTCCCTCTGGATGTTGTTTTTATGGATTTCTTACAGTCGTTTGATTTATCAATGCAATGATTCTTTTACAGACTATATTTTCTCTTCATTTCCTCACTTACGCACCTTTTTTCTTGTACTTTTTTCACATTTTGTCTCCCCTCCTCTCTGTCACGCTACACATCTCTCCCCCTTCCTCCCTTTGTCTCAGCTGAGGAAGCTAATCAGTGATTTTTCCATCTTCATGTCAATCATGTCCTTTGTGGGTCTGGATATGTTGATGGGGTTAGACACACCCAAACTAATCGTTCCGACTGAGTTCAAGGTATTTGATTTTGGATATGTGACTGCTCTTCTGCATGTGGAACTGATTCTTTTTTCTGTGTGTGAGGTACAACTTTTAGGTGAAGCAATTTACATTCTTTTCTGCATCTTTAACTTTCTACTCCACCACATTTCAGAGAAGAATATTTGACTGTTTACTACATTTATCTTACAGCTGTAGCTATTTTCAAGATAATCTTAGAACCCATTGGTCTGCTGGTGATTTAGCCTCTGGGGGTCATTCTAACAGTCTGATTAGCAACTTGAGATGAGAGAATGGAGATTATAGACGATGTAGGTTACACTCAATCAACAGTTCATTTTTCTGAATCAGAAACCTAATTGTAAAATACATAATTTAAAGATAGAAATTATAGAAATGTACAATAAAATATGATGAACAAACAACTAAAGATTACGTTAAGACAAGTATGTTATTAAAGTGACAAGTGTGTATTTAAACAGTCTGCAGTGGAACCTTCTTTACATTAATCATCTCTGGACCCCTCAGATTTATCTTCGATACTTTAAGTACATTTAGCTGATAATACTTCTGTGCTTTTACTGAGGATTTACAAAAGAGGAATATAGTTGTAAAGGAGTATTTTTACTTTGTCGTATTGGTTCTTTTGATCTGAATACCTCTTCCACCCCTGCATGCTACTATGTTTCAGTAGCATCACCTTTTCACCTGTACTATATATTTATTTGTCATTATCGTGTGTGTGTGTGTGTGTGTGTGTGTGTGTGTGTGTGTGTGTGTGTGTGTGTGTGTGGTGTGTGTGTGTGTGTGTGTGTGTGTGTGTGTGGTCAGCCCACGCGTCCTGACCGTGGCTGGCTGGTGATGCCGTTCGGTAAGAACCCCTGGTGGTGGTACATTGCCAGCTCCGTCCCTGCTCTCCTGGTCACCATCCTCATCTTCATGGACCAGCAGATCAGCGCCGTCATCGTCAACCGCAAAGAAAACAAACTGAAGGTAAATAAATGTCATGGACATGTGAGACGTGAGCTACCGGCAGGTTCAGTTTCTGTTATCTGTAAATATAAGGATTTAAATTAGAATGTTATATTTGTTTTATATTAAAGGGACAGTTTGGATGTTTAGAAGTGAGGTTGTCTCAGGTTCTTCTCCATGGTCAGTGTTTTACTACAGTAGATGGAGTTTAGAGGAACAGACAGGAGAACAAACCAATGTTCTGCTGTGGACGTATTTTAGAGACTTTAAAGAATCAATATCAGTTTAAGTAAACGCTATATTTACAATATTTTCACCTCTTTACCTTTATGAAGAGGAACTGAAGTTGTTATCTATGCTCTCTCTCTAAAGACACCAGACTCCATTCACAAAAACAGTCATTTAACCTCTCAGAACAGAGGAGTTGCTGCTCTACTTCTGCCTCCATCTGTTAGTGTGTTTGTGTTATTTGGTGTTTTAAAGGGTCACTTCTTATTAATTAATTAATTCAATGCTGCTGTGTTTATTAGTGTATATGTGAATGCGGAAAACCTGGTTACAGATTTTCTTTTGAAGGGAATTTTGATTATCATTGTTATTATTAAGAGGGTCTTATTTTCCATCCTGTAATGGATTCTATGGATTCTAATTTAAATTGAATCAAATGTATTATTATTTTATCAAATGTGTTTTGGTTACCATCCTACTTTCCCTGTTGTGTCCTCACCATGTGTATTTTCCCTTATTGTAAAACATTTTGTGCTTCATTTCTGGTATTTAAGATGCTATTAAATGCTAAATAAAGTTTATTATTATAATTTTAATTTGAAACCGATACAAAAACTGTTGAGTTTGTTTGGCATAATGCAGTAACAAAGAAATGCAGAATTTGATCAATTATACTTCACAAAAAGAGTGTATTAGAAACAAATGTCTAGCCTGCTTCAAAGAAGGTCCTGGTACCCCGGTAATGTAAGGCCACTGTTTGAGAATTAGCTGGATTTCTTCTCAAATATTGATATATTTTTCCACTTCCTGTCTGGCAGAAAGGCTGTGGCTACCACTTGGACCTGTTCTGGGTGGGCGTGCTGATGGCGGTGTGCTCCTTCATGGGTCTGCCCTGGTACGTAGCGGCCACCGTCATCTCCATCGCTCACATCGACTCTCTGAAGATGGAGAGCGAGTCCAGCGCCCCCGGAGAGCAGCCGCAGTTCCTGGGAGTCAGGTGAGACTGTCCTCACTCAGTTTATGTGTGTTTACGTGTGTTTATGTGTGTTTATTACGTGTGTTTATGTGTGTTTATGTGTGTTTATGTGTGTTTACGTGTGTTTTTGTGTGTTTATGTGTGTTTATGTGTGTTTTTGTGTGTTTACGTGTGTTTATGTGTGTTTATGTGTGTTTATGTGTGTTTATGTGTGTTTACGTGTGTTTTTGTGTCTTTATGTGTGTTTACGTGTGTTTATATGTGTTTATGTGTGTTTACGTGTGTTTACGTGTGTTTATGTGTGTTTTTGTGTGTTTATGTGTTTATGTGTGTTTATGTGTGTTTATGTGTGTTTACGTGTGTTTATGTGTGTTTATGTGTGTTTACGTGTGTTTACGTGTGTTTACGTGTGTTTTTGTGTGTTTATGTGTGTTTTTGTGTGTTTATGTGTGTTTACGTGTGTTTACGTGTGTTTATGTGTGTTTACGTGTGTTTACGTGTGTGTTTTATGTGTGTTTTTGTGTGTTTTTGTGTGTTTATATGTGTTTATGTGTTTTATGTGTGTTTATGTGTGTTTATGTGTGTTTATGTGTGTTTTTGTGTGTTTATGTGTGTTTATGTGTGTTTATGTGTGTTTTTGTGTGTTTATGTTGTTTATGTGTTTTTTGTGTTTTTGTGTTTGTTTTTGTGTGTTTTTGTGTGTTTTTGTGTGTTTATGTGTGTTTATGTGTGTTTTTGTGTGTTTATGTGTGTTTATGTGTGTTTATGTGTGTTTATGTGTGTTTATGTGTGTTTATGTGTGTTTTTGTGTGTTTATGTGTGTTTTTGTGTGTTTTTGTGTGTTTATGTGTGTTTATGTGTGTTTATGTGTGTTTTTGTGTGTTTATGTGTGTTTATGTGTGTTTATGTGTGTTTATGTGTGTTTATGTGTGTTTATGTGTGTTTATATGTGTTTATGTGTGTTTATGTGTGTTTATGTGAGAGTCAATGTTTTCCACAATGTACTTTTGATACTATATGAGTCTTTATCTTTTAGGGAGCAGAGGTTGACGGGCATTCTGGTGTTTGTTCTCACGGGACTCTCAGTTTTCCTCGCTCCTGTTCTCCAGGTTTGTTAGTAGACGCATTAACAAGTTTGATTATGTTATGTTTCTTTTTTTAACATTTACTTTCATGCTTTTATCTGCTGTTCTGTTTTATTCAGTACATCCCCATGCCAGTCCTGTACGGAGTGTTCCTTTACATGGGAGTGGCCTCACTGAGCGGCATCCAGGTAGATATGAGATGATGTTCATGCTGTATATCCATGTTTTATTAATGTTCTCCTTGATAAATGCTCCTGCACACAAAGAAAAATAGTCCACCCGACTTTCACAGGTGCAGGTCTACCTAAAAAAATTGTTATTTTTCTTTTTTTTAATTATATTTTTATTGACCTGTTTCATCAATATGTGTACTTTTTCCGTGAAACAAACAAATTCTTGCTAACAATATAAATAAAACAAGACAAAGAACATGGCATAATTTAAGCATCATATATAAATCAAATTCCAATCATTTGAATTTAGGGAAAAAGAAGGAAAAAACATATATTAAATGTTATTAACTACAATAATAATGATGATAATAATACTAAGTAACTAAAAGTAATAATAATAGTAATAATAATAACAATAATTATAATAATAGTGAGTAAGTAAGTATAATTATTGGAAATGTATTAAAATAATAATCAAAATTCTAGTAAAGGAAATAAATAATATAATAGATTAACTAAGAAATTAAAAAAGAAGGCTGATTGCAAAAATGTTAGTTAAAGAACAATAGTTCTAACTGTGAATGATCATGGATGTCTTAATAGTTGATGTTTTATGTCTTTTTTTATTACCAGAATACTGAGAATAAAAATGAAAATGTAGTTATAATAATTAGTTTTAAATAAAAAAAATATAGAAACATTTTTGAAAAGATCCCTTCACTTTGTTTATTACAGCAACCAAGACGTGTGGGACATTTTCAGTGTGAAAATAAAATTGTTAAAGCTTTCAAAACATCAAATCTGATGTTGCTAAATTGTTTGTTTTGTTTGAAACAGTCCAAAGATATTCAGCTAACTATCAACATAAAACATACGATAAATATATATTGATCCCCAGCGAGGAAGGACAGAAATAATACAGATAAATAGTACAATAAATTACAAAAGATACAAAAGCATACGGAGACAAAAAATAAATGATAAAGTGTCAGGTTTGTGGTTAAAGTAAATGAATAAACATGTTTCTGAACTGGCTCTGTTCTCTCCGTTGCAGTTCTGGGAGCGTATCAAGCTGTATCTGATGCCGCCCAAACACCAGCCGGACTTCTCCTTCCTCCGCCACGTTCCTCTGAGACGCGTCCATCTCTTCACCCTCGTCCAGATCATCTGCTTGGCTGTCCTCTGGATCCTGAAGTCCACCTTCCTGGCCATCATCTTCCCAGTGATGGTGAGTGTGTTACCCTGTGACTTTATGTTTGTGGTATTAATGAAGGTATCAGATATGTTGAGTTTATTACAGTAAGTGGTAGTCTTAGTTTGAAATGATAGATGTAGATGCTAAAAGGGATCTACAAGTCATTTTCTGGTGTCACTTGTTAACAAATATGTACCACAATAAATAAAAGACAATTTTTTACATGTTAAAAATTATTTTCTTCAATTTAAATGATTTGACAGAAATTTAGTTGGAAACTATTTTGATAATTATTTGTCATTTTTGTGTAATAACATTGGTTCCAGCAAATATTAATATGGCTGCTTTTCCTTTAAGAAATTCGAACGTGTGTTAATTCAATATGTTAATAAGGTTAATATATGAGTAACACTGTTATTAATGTTAATGTATTATCATAATGTTATCAATAAAAACGTATTTGTAATAATGATAGCAATGTTTATGTATCAGAAATAATGTTAATGTATTATTAATACTGTTAATATTTATGTATAGTTATGATGTTAATAATGTTAATGTATTATAAATAATGATAACAATGTTTATGTATCAATAATGATGTTAATGCATGAGTAAACATTTTATTAATGTTAATGTAATATTATTAGTAATGTTAATAATATCTATTAATAGAGAAAATAATAAGCAGATTAATCCCCAATGAAAATAATCATTAGTTAATAGTTCTAAGTGAGTACAAGCTCAACCAACTACAACAGTAAAAACCTGCTTTTACATCAATAGAGGAGTAATAATGATTTCTACTTTCTACTTTTAGAACTTGTAACAGAGTATTTGTGTTCTATAGATTCTGGGTCTGCTGGTCGTGAGGAAGCTTCTGGATCTGATGTTCTCACAGCACGACTTGGCCTGGCTGGACGACATCCTGCCGGACAAAGACAAGAAGAAGAAGGAGGACGACAAGACGAAGAAGAAGGAGAAGAAGGGGGCGGAGCCAGAGAGCGATGAGGAGGTGAGGAGAATGTTTACAAAGATGCTGTACACACAAATATCATATCTGCCAAACACACACAGCTACTGTAATCTCCAAAGACAACACGAGCGTGTATTTATCTATTTTCTTTGTATCTACAGAGTTTTTAAATGTGTGTCACTCCATCTTGTGTTAGTTGTGTCGCTCCTGGGTTTGTTGTCTCTGACTAATACTGTACGTTTCTCCTCTCTGTCCCACAGTGTTGCTGAAAAGGCACTGTACAACACTTACTGCAGTCTTTCTGTCCATCCATCCTCCTCTTAGTGTGTCCTCTCTAGCTCTCCCACTGTTGTCCACATGATTCTAAATGAAGGATAAGGCCGGTGCTTTTCTATATTTTTGTCAGAAAAGACGGAAAATCAACTTTTGTTTTAAGGCCGCACCAGAAAGTGAAATGAATCCATTGTGTCCTCTTAGAGTCCTGAAGTGTAAATCTTTAAAAAAACCAAAACATTTCATTGTAAAGAGATGTCATTCAGCACTTAAAAACTACAAACTGACAAATTTGAGAAAATGTGGCGTTCCTTCCTGTATTCTACTGAATCTAAGCTTTAAACCTCCTCATATGTAATTTGTACACTTAAAGTTATTGTCGTTACTTTTTGGACACAAAGCATCTGCCAATCTTCACTTTTTATTCTTTTTTTTTTTTGCGTTTTTGTTTGTTTTTAACCCCTCTGTCAATAATTTATTATGTTTTCTCCTCTTTTGTTTGTAAAACTCAAATATGTTATTTGCAATGAACTCATGTAAAGTTGAAAACCAATAAACAGAACTAAAATGAGAAAGGGCAATCACAAATATATATTGTCGTTTTTAAAAAGAAATCCTCAGTAGTACAGCACTTAGTATCTTTTTAAATTCTCATTATTGTCCTGCATGCCGACCTCTTCGTCTTTTTGTCCCTCAGCCCAACAGCCCCCCCCTCCAGTGAAGATCCCCGTGGAGGCCAAAGAGCCCCACACAGAACCAATCCCCGTCCATGTTAACCCCCCCACCCAAAACCAAACCTCTGACTGTGAGTACACCGACCCTCTCCTCCATCTGCTGCTGTTGTGTCGGTTTGGTTTGTTCTTTAAATGCTTGATACCATTAATTGAATGTGATGGATGAAGTGCTTCTATAGCTTTTGACCATGGATGATATTTTAGAGATTTCACAATGACAGCTTTTATGAGCACACAATTCTATAATTATTTAATATTACACAGACATATTTGAATCGTGTGTTACACTATAACTTATTTTTATAACATTTTTAATGACCTACTATACTGTGACTTTTTTTATCCATTTTTAATGGCACACTATACTACAACATTTTATGACATACTATACTATGATTTTTCCGAGATGCTATACTTTTTTATGACTTTTTACGACATCATTTATTCATTTTTAAGACATACTATACTATGACTTTTCATAACAAACTATACTGTGACATTTTATGACATATATTAAGATTTTTTTTAGTACGATTTATGATAAAAAAGTCATAGTATAGTATGTCGAAAAATATAAAAACGTCATAGTATAGTATGTCGAAAAATATATTAAAAAGTCATAGTATAGTATGTGGAAAAATATCATTAAGAGTCATAGTATAGTATGTCGAAAAATATAAAAACGTCATAGTATAGTATGTCGAAAAATATAAAAAATATATAAAAAGTCAGTATAGTATTTTGAAAAACGTCATTAAAAAGTCATAGTATAGTACGTCGAAAAAAATCATAAAAACGTCGTAGTAAAGTATGTCGAAAAATATAAAAATGTCATAGTATAGTATGTTGAAAAATATCATAGTATAGTATGTCAGAAAATATAAAAAAGTCATAGTATAGAATGTCGAAAAATATAAAAAAGTCATAGTATAGAATGTCGAAAAATATCAAAAACGTCATAGTATAGTATGTCGAAAAAAATCATAAAAAAGTCATAGTATAGTATGTCGAAAAATATAAGGAAGTCAGTATAGTATTTTGAAAAATATAAAAACGTCATAGTATAGTATGTGGAAAAAAGAAAACTCATTAAAAAGGGCATAATATAATCTGTCATAGGTCATATAAAAAAACTCATGGTATATTATGTAAAAATGTCCTTTAAGTTTCATAGTATAGTTCGCCACAGCTACTAAAAGTAGTCATTATGGTATATCATAAAAAATCACAGTAATGTAAGTGTTAGTGTAGTATGTTTAAAAAACTTATTTTTAAAAAATCATCATAACAGAGGAGACATCATGTAAAGATTAACAGCATGTTATGTTTCACAGTTTACAAATCTCTTCTTTTTGTTTATCTTTATCTCCTCTTTGTGTTTATGTCTTTACATGCCTGTGTTTACTCGTCTTGTGCGCATGTTCTCTTTGTGTATATGTATATGTGTGTATTTGTATATGTTTGTGTGTATGTGTGTTTTCTTACAGGAGATGAACCCGTACTCCACACTGACGTCTGATCAGAATGAATTAGACAGAAGGTACTGTGTTCTGATTCAGTGTTTGTGTATTAAAAGTATTATGTACAAGGCAGTGCTAGAAAGGTGTACACACTCTAGGTCAGGGGGTTTCAAAGTTGCCTTCCCCCCGGAACTACAGTTCCCATAATGCTTTGGGAGATGTAAACAGGACTTTTAACGTCCAGAGCAGCTCCTTTCCTCAGACTGAGACTCTTAATTCATCCTCCGCTATCATATAGTTTGTTTTCTGATTTTCTTATGTAGCAAATAAAAAACGAAGTAGTTCTTTCAGACTATATTTGTTATATTTTTGACAAATTAGCTAGATTAAAATGATTAATCTGTCATCAAAATAGTTGCTGGATATCTTTTAGACTCATTTGTAGCTCATGTATATTCAGAATGGATTCATCGTAAACATAACGGATGTATAAAGGGATATGAACTTTAAATGGTTACATTTGCTTTTACGTTTTAAAAAGTGCATCAAATGTCCCATCAGCCCCTCTGACTGATGTTTCAACCCTCCCTCTCTCTGACTTCCTTCACCTGCAAGAGTGAGAAACTCTGAAAGCTTTATTTCTTCTTCTTCTTGATGAACAGCGCCCTCTACTGTCACTCAACAGTCTTGTTTGTAACCATAGAATAAACCGTTTTTTTTTTTAATATATATATATATATTTATATATAAATCAAATATATATATATATATATATATATATATTATTAATACAATTTAAAAAAAGAAATTAAATAAAATTACAGAAATACACCTGCAGGGATTTCTCAAATCAAATAAAGAAAACAACGTTAGAGCGTTCTTGTCTTGAATAAACTTGTATTGATTAATTTTTTTTTTTATTGTAACACGCTGCACCTTAACTGACACATTTTTTCATTTTCTTTAAAACTAAATATGTATCTTAAAACTCCAGTCGTCCCACTTTGTGTCAGTAAACGTGTGACCCGGTTCCACAGCATCACTCTGCACCTGAAGATCTCCTGCCCCGACTCACCTGCTCACTCCCAGACCTCCAGCCTCTCCACCGGGGACGCTCTGTCTCACCTGCTGCCTCCACCACGACCTCCACCACCGCACCCCCGTCCCACAGGTCAGCATCCAGGTGGACTCGGACTTCGAGGAGTCGAGTTTCTACTCTGGACGACACCGCCGACTTTACTCTCCTCAGGACCGGCTGCCTCCAGCTGGAACAAACAGAGACCTTCATCACAAACGACACGCCCACTTCTGTGACTCCTGTTCTGAGACCACCCTGTAACACACACACACACACACACACACACACACACACACACACACACACACACACACACACACACACACACACACACACACACACACACAACGAGGCTACTTATTTCGGTCTCTCTAGGCTCCGTAATGATTTTATATTTCTGTCTCTAAACAGCATAAATATTATTAATGTTCTGTGTTTTCTAGAGGCGGAGCCTAATGAGAATATAGGAAGTGCTCTTTTCACACTTAATTAATTAATTGGATCTTCCATCCTGTAGTATATTAATTATAGCTGCAAAGAAACAACCAATATGTGTTAATAATAAATGCATGAAAACCACTCTGCATCCTGTGTTAGGATTTGTTTGTTTGTTTTTTCTTGTGCATTTGAAGAATAAAAGAGATTCACATGATGTTGTGGATGTAAAACCTTGAAAAAGTAATAAAACAGCATTTTAAATCTGTTCATGTTGGTTTATTTTGTCCTCACTGGATGTGTAATTAAGAGTATTTACTCATGTACTTGTGTTTTATTTAAATGCTACCTTGTTCTACTTCATCTCAGAGGGAAAACATTTTTGATTTAACTATTTATGAGCTTCAGTTACTTTTCTTATAAGAATGTTTACACCAGAGTTTATACATTTTTAATTGTAAATTAAATTACCCAACAATTTATACGAGTACAGCTGAAAAGATTAGTCCATTTATAGAAAATAAATTAGTGTTAATGTATTTGTAATAATGTACATTTATTCATGATTATTAAGAGTTTAATGATAAAGATTTAGTAAAAGAAAATGCAACCAAAAACATTTTATTTATAGTATATAGTAAAAAAGTTAATATAAAAGTCATAGTAAAGTATGCCATTAAAATGAAATTAAAGAGCAAAGTATATAATCCCTTTAAATATGAGTGAAAGAAATCATAGTATAGTCTGTCATAAAAAAAAGAATCTAAAGTACATCCACTCCTGGGCCTCACAGCGCCACCTACTGGTATGTAGGGGTACTGCCAACTGGTTAGATGACATTTTAAAAAGTGTTCTGTGTTAAAACATTTTTAAAAAAAAATCAAAAACAATGATACAAACAGAAAGACTTCAAGGCTGGACCAGTCAGAGGTGGGCTTTATGATGTAAAAGAAAGATTCACCTGAATAGTACATCATAAAAAATGTAGTAAAGAAAGCTTTGCATTTTAATTGAGGTAAGAAATGCATAGTATAGTATGCCATGAAAAAGTAAGACTAGTTCTTCTGTCTGGGTAAGAGAGCTGCAGTTACATGAATGTGTGGTGTTGTGTTTACCTGTGAATGTTGAGTCTTGTGCTCCATGAAGTCCTCTTCAATCTGATCCAGGATCAACGTCTCAGTCCACAACGTAGCAGGCCTCTCTGGTCCCAGTATCACCAGTACAACCAGGAGAAACACCTCAAGGGTAGGGTCGTCAAACAAGCATGTTAGCACTGAGCACGTTAGCCACACCCAGCATGCACCTGTGGTGACGTAACATCATAGGTGTTTGATTTGATCATCACTGCTTAGTTAAGGTAAATACAACCTTCTTTTCCTCACATATACGGACATTAAATACAGGTAAAAAGACTGACTTCTAAAGATACTCACAAGATATTCTGCTTCTTTAAACTTCCCTACTTAATACCAGAGGGAAACATTGTACTTTTTACTCTAGTACATATTTAATAACTTCTTATTTAGCAGCTTTAGATTACAAAATATTAAGTTTTATTATGGGTTAAAATAATAGTTTAGCAGTATTAATTATACAACTTTTACCCCATTTCTCTGTTACTACTTTTAAGTATACAAGTTAAGTACTTCTTGTCTCAAACCACATCTTGTTTCAATACAAGTCACGCTGGTCTCTGGTGACCACACCTCCAGCTAAACCACCCAAAACCTTAATACAAAGAAACATTTCAGAATAAGAGCTTGAGTTCCTAGTATCATCTGACTGGTATTTCTGTAGATTTTGATTTGAGCTAAAATGTTTGTATGAATAAGTAAGCATATGTCTGTTTTAACTGTAACATAATAACAATAAACAGGTGATAATGAGAAGCAATTTTATTAGTTATGATCAACATTTAACAGCATTTCTATTGAGGCTCTGCATTAGAGGTCATAATAGGAAACACATTGAACCCTTTTACCAAACTGGAACCCGTTGGTGATTTTTTTTTTAACAATGTTGGACAACAAACACGGATCAAATTTCATCAATTTAACATCTGGTTTCGCATTTTCTGGTAGATTATGACAGTTACTTCAAATCAAGTTCTGGAACCCCAAAAACCACCAACAATAACCATCAGCTGAAGTAGCCAAAACTTCAAGAATGCTAAACCTTTATTGGAACTTGAAAAGAAAAAAAGGAATGACTGACAGCTGGAGCTGAGTGGCGATTTCAACAGGGGAGTAAATGGTGGGTTTACCAGGACATCTCCAAACCAGGAGATCAGTTTCCTCCACGGAGACGGAGGACCAGGTGGAGGGTGGACTCCTTCTGGATGTTGTAGTCAGAGAGGGTGCGGCCGTCTTCAAGCTGCTTTCCAGCAAAGATCAGACGCTGCTGGTCTGGGGGGATGCCCTCCTTGTCCTGGATCTTGGCCTTCACATTCTCAATGGAGTCGCTGGGCTCCACCTCCAGGGTGATGGTCTTCCCGGTCAGGGTCTTCACAAAGATCTGCATGCCTCCACGGAGACGGAGGACCAGGTGGAGGGTGGACTCCTTCTGGATGTTGTAGTCAGAGAGGGTGCGGCCATCTTCCAGCTGTTTGCCAGCAAAGATCAGACGCTGCTGGTCTGGGGGGATGCCCTCCTTGTCTTGGATCTTGGCCTTGACGTTCTCAATGGAGTCGCTGGGCTCCACCTCCAGGGTGATGGTCTTCCCGGTCAGGGTCTTGACAAAGATCTGCATGCCTCCACGGAGACGGAGCACAAGATGGAGGGTGGACTCCTTCTGGATGTTGTAGTCAGAGAGGGTGCGGCCGTCCTCGAGTTGCTTTCCAGCAAAGATCAGACGCTGCTGGTCTGGGGGGATGCCCTCCTTGTCTTGGATCTTGGCCTTGACGTTCTCAATGGAGTCGCTGGGCTCCACCTCCAGGGTGATGGTCTTCCCGGTCAGGGTCTTCACAAAGATCTGCATGCCTCCACGGAGACGGAGGACCAGGTGGAGGGTGGACTCCTTCTGGATGTTGTAGTCAGAGAGGGTGCGGCCGTCTTCCAGCTGTTTGCCAGCAAAGATCAGACGCTGCTGGTCTGGGGGGATGCCCTCCTTGTCCTGGATCTTGGCCTTGACGTTCTCAATGCTATCACTAGGCTCCACCTCCAGGGTGATGGTCTTACCGGTCAGGGTCTTGACAAAGATCTGCATGCCTCCACGGAGACGGAGGACCAGGTGGAGGGTGGACTCCTTCTGGATGTTGTAGTCAGAGAGGGTGCGGCCGTCCTCGAGTTGCTTTCCAGCAAAGATCAGACGCTGCTGGTCGGGGGGGATGCCCTCCTTGTCCTGGATCTTGGCCTTGACATTCTCAATGGAGTCGCTGGGCTCCACCTCCAAAGTGATGGTCTTCCCGGTCAGGGTCTTCACAAAGATCTGCATTTTGACACTTGAGGAAGAAAGAAATTATTAACATAAAGACCATTTCCACTATGTAGAGGAACAGCCAACATAAAGGCACATGGGGACATCTTCTAAACGCAACACCTGAATTTCCCCTGTGAAGATCAATAAAGGAATATAATAATAATAATAAAAGCTTTAATACTAATTTAAAAACTACTCAGTTTAATAATCTTCTATAATTAGCTTATTGATGACACATCTGGAGATACGTGGTTTTCACTGGACAGGAAGTGGATTAAAAACCATCATATTTGTACTAAAACATTCACATATAATTAAAGTTTTTTCCTGAAATGAGACATTAATGAAGTATTAATTAAAAAACATTTAAATAATTCATGTTTTTTTACTTCAGCTAAACGTGCTTTACGTTACAGCTAGCATTAGCATTAGCATATGTAGCAGGACTCACAGGCCAGACGGCTAACGAGCTAACGTTGCTAACGAGCTAATGTTGCTAAGGAGCTAACGTTGCTAAGGTTACACCGGAAGTAGCGACAGACTGTTGTCTTTCGACGTTAATGTGACTAAAGCAGGTTTATTCCACTCATTTATATCGTTAATACTGTTGTTATTAGTCTATTTAATGGTTTAAAATCACTAAATTAGAAGCCGAGTTGTGGGTTTTGAGGCCCGGCGCCGCTAGCCTGAGCTAGGCCGCAGCTAGCCCGCCGCCATCTTGGGCTAGGCCGCGGCTAGCTCAGTTAGCATTAGCTGCCAAAACCGCTGACGTAACGCTAGCTTGTGGTTTATTCGTGACCAAAAGCAGCTACATTAAGGGACAATAAACACAGTTATCATTCCTGGTTAAAGGGCCGGTCCTATGTGAGGTAAATCCTCATTTAAACCTGCTTAATACTCACAAAGCGCCGGTCTCCGCTGCTGCTGCGCTGCTCCGTCGGATTCTACCGTCAGAGGAGAAGCGGAAGTGGTTTTATAGTGAACGTCTGGTATCCTTCCGCTGGCCACACCGGTGGAACTATAACATATAAATGCTCTAAAAACACGCTGTTATGTGCTTTGGGGAATAGTTAACACATTTATTTTCGGAATAGACACAATAATAGTTTTTTAAGGGTTATAAATAGCGTTTTTAAACAGAATTGAGGGTGATTGGCTGTTTTACAGCCTGCGCGGATGGATACTTAACATACATGTGAAGCCGGTCGGGGTGGTGCAATTTGACCGAAATAATATTCTTTTTTTAAATTTATTTTATTTTATTTAAGTAATAATTATATTTATTTATAGTTATTTTAGAGATTAAAATTACTAATGCAAAAAAAAAATCAACCAACACATTTTTTTTTTTACATCATTAAATATTAAGCCACAGAGCAGTGAATACAGTAAAATATGCCCCAAATCTACCAGCTGCAACATGAAAGTCATAAACAAATTAATACATTAATAATTATAATCCAGTCATATAATATATTTACAATACCAGTCAAAAGTTTGGACACACCTTCTCATTCAACTACTTTGAAGAATCTAAAATATAGATATAGAGGTCGAGAGATTTTTTCTGTCTGTAAATATAATATTTCAGTTATTGTTGATTTTCTACTGTTTTTTATTGCTTATTTATAATACTTGTTTTTTTATTTCATTTTTATTTTTATCTTGTGCTGCTGTAAGCCTACAAATTTCCCCGCTGCGGGACTAATAAAGGCTTATCTTATCTTATCTTATCTTATCTTATCTTATCTTATCTTATCTTATCTTATCTTATAAAACATATTCTGGTTTGTTGAGCATTTGTTTATTTACCACATAATTCCATATGTGTTCCTTCATAGTTTGGATGTCTTCAATATTAATCTACAATGTATAAAAAAAATAAAAAATAAAGAAAGAAAAACCATTGAATAAGAAGGCGTGTCCAAACTTTTGACTGGTACTGTATATAAATGTGAAATTGACCCTTCTGAAAAAATAATTAACAAGGATTGACAAGCTTTATATGTTGTTACTGCTAAATCTATAAAAGCTTTGGTGTTCTGCTTACTTTTCATCTCCGCCATTATAGGGTAAATATTTCAATTTGTCCAGAATAACAACCTTATATTATGAGTTTTATGGTAGGACATGAAACCCAGCCTCACTGAACATGTAAGTACATTCACATTTTATCAAAATAGCCAATAAATATGATTTTTCTAGCATTTATATTGGCATAAACTAGTGAGCGCTCATCCTGGATTCTTGGCGCATAATTACCTCCATAGAGATCCGAGGAAACGACGACCTCTGCATCCATCGGTCTATTCATATCTATGCATCTCTTGGAAAAAAATTGCAAAGTTAATATACATTTTAGTTATTTTCATAACTACATGAGAAAGAAAGAAGGTGTTGATTTTGGCGACACCTGTCGTCATCATGCTTTTATTTTGTCAAACAAGCAGAATCTTTTGATTCATTATTCATAAATTGACTGAATAATCGACTCGTTTTCCCAAAAGGAGGAAACCCATTGATTTGAGTTCCCTGTGACCTTTTGACCCCTGTGCCACCTTCCATCACTATTCTGTCTAAAAACGCTGTGTGTTAAACTAATGACTAACTGGGGAGGCTAATGCGAGTTCTTCTTCTTTGTAATTGTCTTTTGATTTCAGATAATCACTAACACACTAACATTTTGTCTGTTGTGCAGATTCTCTCACCTGGAGTCCAATTATTTTCAGTATGAGCTGCATGAAGAAAAAACTAACACTTTCTTAAATGTCAGCTTCAATTTGAGGATATTTGGATCCACATTTTACACTTTCAAATGCAAAATGCACAAAAAGGTTCGGTTTCACATTCTCTGTTGTTGCATCCAGTTTATTTATGTGTTTGTGGCTCAACATGGATGATACCATCTGCTGAGGCTTGATTCATAGATTCAAAATACTCAAAGTACACACGTATTATCAGCTATATATACTTAAAGTATCAGCAGTAAAAGTACTCGTTCTGCAGTGAAATGTCTCCTGTGACTGATGTGTGATTCTATGTGACATTATTAGATATTTAATACTGAAGCATCAATGTTAGAGAAGCCTGTTACAGTCAGATAGTTTAGTCCTGAGGTTCCCAACATAGGGGGTCGGGCCTTTAAAAGGTCACCAGATAAATCCGAGAGGTCGAGAGATGACTAATGAGAGAGAAAAAGAAGAAGTTCTGATATATATATATATATATATATTCAATGAGTTACAGTGTCTGCTACAAATTGTTACCTGCTTTTTTAGCCTTCATTGTTCACGTTTTGGCAAATTTAAAGTATGCCGCACTAACTGTGAGCAACTGCATTGTGCCCATAGATGTACAGACAAATATCACTGGGTTACTTTAATTCTGAAGAAAACTTCAAAAACATGATCATTCTCAGTGAAGTTCTGGAGTTAAAAGGAGGGCTTTTTACAACGACTTCTAAGCGGATCTGTGGATAATTATTCAGAATAAACATCAGAGTTAATGACATCCTCTGAAAGTGTAAGTCTCACTGAATCTAAATATACATATATTTATATATATACATAGATTTGACAGAGTTATGACTCTGAAATTAGTATGATTTTAACGGAAATTGCAGGTTTTATATGATAAACTTGAAACCACTATGGAGTGAGTGTCAAACACTCTTCATCTCTCTATTATAGATTAATATCTTTATACAAATGTGTTCTGCATGTATCTCCTCTGTGTTGTGAGTCTGACCCACACTGTTAGCTGCTTGTAATATTAATGATGCAGACATAAATGCAATATATTTCTGTCTCTGTGAATGCCTTTAGGTTCATTAAACTTCTCTGTGTGTGTGTGTAGCCTTTAGTTTCCTCAGAGTTCCTAATATCATCAAGCATCTGGTTAAAAGCGTCTCAACAGTTGAGTTAGCCGCAGCAGGAAACCCCTCTGGAAATTGCAATCGTGGCAGGAAGCGTTATCTTCTTATTAGCATTCAGCGAGGCAACAGAAGGAATCATTAGGACACTAAAACGGGTTTTTGGCGGAAGGGAAATGCTGCTGGGCAGGATTCTCCTCCCACCCATCAGGGTTGAATCTGCAAAACAACAGCAATCAGTCCAGAAAAAATAAAAGAGTTTCTTCTCAAACTGGATGGAAGCCGTGACTGCACGCTGGGATGAAAAGCAAAGAGTCTTTTAATGAATATTCAGTAGATTCAAATCTCTTTATGTTGGTGGATGTTGGAGTTGTGTTTCGCTGAAGGTACCAAAAAAACCTCAACAACAAGAGGATTAACAGGACGGGAAATCAGAGAAATTACTTCACCGTTACAAATTATTCAAATTAAACACAGGGGGAAAAACAATAAAGGATATAAAAGAGGTCACAAAGGAATTGATTCGTTTTAGGCGATCAGTTAGCAAAATACGCACTTCTTTCTTCTCCAGTTCCAAACTCCTTAACTGTGATTTCTGTCTCCAAATGAGGTGAAAACACTGTTAAAGTCTCCCTTTTTAAAAACTACAAGGCTTTGAGCCCAAATTGGCTTTTTCGTCAGGTACAGAGGAATAAAAAAACCCAAACACACATTTTCATTTAATGGGATCAGAAGTTTAGCATCTACTTATCTAAAAGGCTCCAGATTGAGCTGCTTATCAGAGCATAAAAGCCCACAACATTGTGAAGCGTGAAGCCCAGGTGGTTAGAGATTGATGGAAACATACGTTGTGTCAAAGCCTCCTTTAACATTAGGGCAAGGATAAAATGAAACACTCAATTATTGCTTTCACAAATGCATACATTATAAAATCATTCAGATTTCAGAACATTTTCGGAACATTTTTGTGGGCCAATATCAATAAAAACATTCACATAAATCTTGGATGCAAATGAAAGCCAAATTAAATGTGCATTATGTCCATATTTGAAACTAAAAAGAGACTTTGAGAGTAGAAAATAATAGTTTATGTATAATTTTCCACATTTGAAACCTTAAAAAGAAAACACGACGCCAAAGAATTCACCAGAACACCTCAATATTTAGAAAGTCTTTTATACTTTTTTATTCAAGTTTTACCATTTATTTAGGGAAACTGTTAACATCTGTCTTCTCATAATGAAAATGTACATTTATCAATCTGCATAAAACATCACATATACAGTACATCAAAATAAATACATCATCTGGTGGGTTTGATTGCGCTCAGTCAGTTAACTACAGCTACGCTATATTCACATCGCAGACCTCCACGCGTTTGACTTTTCTAAGTCGTGAGTCGGTCCGGACCTGGAGACTCTGAGGCCAGTCTACGACAGTCATCCTTCTAAACACATGTGAGACATAAGACATCAGTACTGCACTGGCCCTAAAGTCATTTAAATACCACTTAACTACAGCTAAAGCCAGAGCTGGACGGACCGGAGTCAAAAAAAAGCCTTGAAGGTGACTGCAGGCAGGAGGGTGGGGGGGTTCAGGGACAGGACACCGACGAGGGATCTGAACATTATTTCCATCCTGTTATTATAAGTTTTGTAGCAAGAGATGGTGATGAGAGTGTGGATGAAAATAAACAAACAGATAAACCTCCACCAGTCTACCAGACAGTTTATCCCCAAGACTCTTAAAGTTGTAATCCTAAAGATGTCAGTCCCAAAACTTAGCTTAAATTTGTGATATTTATATATATTTGTCATTTAAAATTTTGCCCCAAATAAACCGTATACTCTCAATAGATTCTGTAAAAAACATACAATTCTGAGTTCCTCAGAGCAAGGAAGCCATGATTGATTCATCTGAGACCAACAGTCATGTGACAACAATTTAGTGAAATTTAGACCTGAACCTTCATGCTGCTGAACACAGAGCAGAGAGGAGAGGAGAGGCTGTAAAGATGTGAATAGCTTAATATTTAAAACATGTGGAGCCTTCATTTTGTTCCAACATTGGTAACACTTTTTTTTTTACAATTTATTTTTTCTTTGATAAAAGAAATTATCAAATAAATTGAACTTGCGTTTTTCTTTCTTTTTTATGATGTATGTCATTATAACTGTGTTATTCTGCACTAAAGACATATTTGAGTTCTCTCTACTTCTAGTCATGATTGTTCTGTTTCCATAGAGGAGCAGGACTTTTATTTTGCAGTGAAAATCAAGAACACAGAGAGAAAAATGTGACAGGAGCCAAAAAACACCCCAAAAGTGCTTGAGGTTCAAGGAATGAATAGATGTAACACGACGCCATCACCAATATTGCAACAAAAAATTCCCAAAAAGCGTGTTCCCCATTGTACTTTATTCTGCAAAACTGATGCAAAACTGATGCACATCCAGCTGCAAACAATTACAATTCTTATTCTTTGTATCATGGAGGGTTTAATATTTTGAAAACATTCACAGAGCCCAGAAAAGCTATTTTAAAGTGTGTGTGATGTGCTTACAATGTGCCGTGGGCGGAAGCAGACTTGGAAGCTAGAATACTTTTCTGGTTCATGAGCTCAGAGAGCAATTTGTATTCAAGTGAGTGGGCGCCACCCAGAAGACAACCTCTGGTTCCGAAAAGTGAAGCCAAAGTTTAATGTCTTAAAGCTGCATTCTCTCTAGTGTCCACCAGGGGGCGACTCCTCTGGTTGTATAGAAGTCTATGAGGGTTATTAGCTATTAGGTTAGCCTCCAAGCTCCACCCTCTCGTTCTTGGTTCCAAAAACCAAGATGGCGACGGCCAATATACAAAACTTGACGCCTCAAATCGGCAGTCCCCACACATCAATGGGTGACTACGTCCACGTATTATATACATTCGCCATCTTTGAATTCAGTACATATTCATATAATACATTCATGGTTCAGTTAGAAGGCAAAAGCTAATTTTAGAGGCAACGGAGAGGTGCTAATAGATGAGAATTTGCTCGGGTTCGATGTGAATTGACGGATTTTTGTGATGTTTCAGCTTTCGTCTCAACAAATCTGTCATGATCAGCCTTGATCAGTAAAATATGTTTCTTTTCTGAGAAGTTGGAGGTGTGAATCTATCGTCATCTAACAGCTGCTTCCATCTTGCAAATTTCCCCGCTGCGGGACTAATAAAGGATTATCTTATCTCTCCCTAAAATATTTAAAATTGATCTAATGATGAAAATATTTCCCAAAATGTCTCTGTGGCAAACAAACTGTGTTTCCTGTGACTCCTTTAAAATAAAAGCCACCTCGTGTTTCACCAGTTTAAGTCTTTTAATGTGAAGCAGCAGGAAATGTTTGGTTAGCGTTAGCATTAGCTTCACACCACTCTGTGTGAGATCGAATACAAAAAATGATGGATTACACGCTGTATTGATTCCTGTGAAGACAATTTGAATCCAGCAGGGGAATGGCAGACTCCGCCACTAACACTGAAAACTATAGAGAGATAAATACAGAATATAAATATAGTGGCCTTTTCATAAATAAATCAGACCATAAATAGAATAAAAAGTGTGTTTGATGTCATGAAGATGTTAAGGACTACAACTTTAACCCTCTCTCTCATTCTGTTCCAGGATTGGTTTTTAACTAAATGTCCTATTATTGACAAAAATACTCAAAAAGTGCTTCAGTCCTCGTTCTGTGTCCTGTCCCCTTCTCCTCCCCCCTTTTCTCCCCTCCTTAACTCCTCTTTCGCACCCAGCATCTCTTTCCTCACCGTATTTCAATGTTCTTTGATGATCTTTGGGTCTTTTTTTTTTTCTTCTTCCCCCCTCCGTCCTCCATTTCCCATCATGCCCCGGGGCGACACCGACTCCGTCTACCTCCCTGTTTCCCATTAAGCTTGCAACGTCCAAAAAAAAAGGAGGAGGAGGAGGATGGATCGCTCTCGTCTCCTGGCAGAAGGGAGCCGGACATCATCTATTTGTATTTACATCGCCTCCTCCTGGGCGGAGAAGGAGGGAGGAGGGGATGAGGAATTAGGACGGGGGTGGGGGGGGTGCGGTGTGGGCCCCTAAGGGTCCTCTCTCATATCGATACTTCATATTCTCGAGTGTCCTGTCGTCAATGAAAAAAAAGAGAAGATGAACTACAGTTTAAACAGGCCCTATTATGATATTTACCAGGTGCATATTTTTATCTCCAGTTCAAGTTACAACATGTTTACATGCGTTAATGCCCATAATCCTCCTTGTTTTTCTCATCATTCTGTCCTGCAGCACCTCTTCTCACCCTCTCTCTGAAATGCTCCGTTGTAGCTCCTCCCTCCAGAAAGCAAAGTCTGCTCTGATTGGTCAGATAGCCCGCTCTGTTGTGATTGGTCAACGTTTCACATTTCAAAAAACTCTTCCTCCTTCAGCTCTGTCTCTCTCTTTTGTTGTTTGAGGGCCAAACCAGCCGGAAGGAGTTTTACATCACTTCTGTAACATTATGACCTCATAAAGTTACATTGTGACCTCATAAAGTTACATAATGACCTCATAAAGTTACATTGTGACCTCATAAAGTTACATTATGACCTCATAAAGTTACATTGTGACCTCATAAAGTTACAGAAGTGAAGGACAGAATTCAATGGAGCCGTTTCAGGAGCTCGGGAGCATCTGAGGGGGGGGGACGGACTCCTTTTAGGCGTGAACTTCAGGTTTTACACTCTACGGACCTTTTACATGTACAAAATATATATAACACACTAAAGGAGAGGGAAAAGTGGAAAAGCCTAATTGGGACACTTTAAGTGTCAATTTCAAACAAACTGATTGGTCGATCTCACTGTCAATCAAACTCATCAGTCCTTAAAAAACAATCCTTGGGTATTATTTTGCTCCCGTTCTACTTAATCGATGAAGACTCATGTAATGGTTGCCAGTTATATGATGGTTTTGTGAATAATTCACATTCTAGTAGGTGAATCTTGACCCCAATGAAGACATATATGTTGGTCGCATCTTTTAATTTGTTTAAAAGTCACTTTGGTTACCTTAGGGTCCACATAGCGCCTTTTTTATTGAGCGTCAGCATCTTTTTTAAATCGTTCCCAATAAGTAGAGAGCGTATGAAAGAGAAAACGTTGCATCCAGTATCTTTTATTTGAAAAAGCTAGTAGTATAGTAGCCAAAAAAAAGAAAGAAAGCACAGCAGCGATGCTAGTCGATCATACAACGGTGGTGATATGTTGTCAAGATATTGTTCTCATAGAAAGATTTTTAATAAGTGTTACTATTCTGCATCTTATTTAATATCCTTTACACTTTTAGCATTTTGTAATTTTTGTAATTTTATTGTGCAAACACGACCATTCAGATGTTTGAAATCATCTGTTGTATTGATTTTTCTTCTTCTTTCCTTCAATAATAATAATTCTAACAGAAGTAAAAACAGTTTAATTCAGACACTAAATGTTTTATTTACAAGATAAATAGTCTGAATGAGGGACACTCACCCCTCCTGTCTCATAGAGCGGGTTGTCAAACTCCGTCTCCACGGTGATCTGTCGGTACGGATGGGGGTAAATCAGAGGAAGCCTTAAGTTGGAGTGATATCGGCACCTAAAAACAACATGAGGACAAAAGATCCAGAATTATTTCATACCTATACTATATAAAGAGATCAATAACTTATGAATAAATAAAGGCAATTAGCTGAAATCTATACAACAAATAAAGCTAATGGGAGCTAAATGTTAACTTTAGTATGCTAACCACAAGGTCAAAACTTAAACGAAAATAAACAGTGAAGAAAGTAAAAGTAAAACTAAATAAAAACGATATCCTGTAAGAAAAATCTAAACTGAAATGATCCTGCCTTCTTACAAAAAATACCCTAAACTTTTTAAAATGCACGTAAATGAATATAATTTCAATAAATCTAAATATTTCAATATTATGGGCTTCCTACAAAGTATTCTGTTTGTGCATACTTCTGATTTCACCTTAAAAAAACTAAATCTAAATACATTAAACTAAACTTTCTAGAAAACTGAAACAAAACTTAAACTAGCAAACACACAGATAGACATAATCAAACAACAACAAAGGGATCTGTATCTGCCAATATGGATCATCAATGATCGGTAATTAATCATCAGCGATCTCTAAAAGGTAAATTTCCCTCCCCTGTTTTCTTTTGTGCTGATCCGATCTGGGACTCTGATCCGTGAACCAATCCGGAACCGGGACTTTTACGATCCGTTGCACCACTACATCTCATGTCATGCTATTTTTTTGGTTCTGGAGTCCAGAAGGAAGTTTGGATTTATAATCCAGCGTGAGCAGTCAAAGATCTCACCTTGTGACGTAGACGTAAACCCCTCCGAGCAGCACTGACAGCAGTAGAACCAGGATGAAGATGGCCAGCGCTATGTTCCCTCCATCCAGAGTGGAGCTTGCAGTCGCCTCGGCAACTGAGAGACAACGTTTAAATAAAACGAATTAACTGAAGGCAGCAAGAGAACCAATAGAACCTCTAGAAGTCGGGTTGGAGGATGGCTAAGCAAACGTCGGTTGGAGCTACAGGTAAACAAATGAACACCAACAGGTGGACGGACAAAAACACACACGGTGAGTGAACTCGACAGGCAGATGTTTGCAGATGCAGGCAGTTTATTCGGTTCAGCCCACCGACGTACACGGATAAGACTCACCTTCCAAAGAACGGAGGTCCACGCAGCCGAGATGGTTGGCTGCAAGACATCGTTCTGTCAGTCAGTGCATATGAGAATTGACATCACACTTCCTGTGGAGTTTGTTTTGGTAACGAGGCTGCTTTGAAATGACTGTTCGCCGATCCCCAACGCCTCTCAACTGTAACTACGTCTGTGTAGGTTTCCAGATGTGTTCGGGGTCCTGCATTAACAGGTTTTACATCACGTCATCACCAGGCGGCGACATCTGGTTCCGCCGAGCCAAGCCAATGCCGAAGTGTCTTAAAGCTGCATTCTCTCTCCTGTCCACCAGGGGGCGACTCCTCTGGTTGTATAGAAGTCTATGAGAAAATGACTCTACTTCTCTCTTGATTTATTCCCTCAGTAAGTCATCGTGACGTCATTGGTTGGTGGACTGACGTTTTGAAACCTTGAGTTCCCATCTTGGATTATGGCAGTCGCCATCTTGTTTTTTATTAACCAATGAACAGGAAGTGACCATATATGGACTGAGGAGGAGTGACGTAGAGACGCCGTATACGTCTCTGGTGTCGACCTGTCAATCAGTGTGTAGCCCCGCCCTAAAGCATCCCCTGCTTTATGGTCTGTTTGACTCTAAATGGAGCATCATTTACTAAATGAACATCATGCTGTATTGAAGAAGACTTGAAACTAGAGATTGAGACCATAAACTCATGTTTACAATGTTTACTGAGGGAATAAATCAAGAGAGAAGTAGAGTCATTTTCTCATAGACTTCTATACAACCAGAGGAGTCGCCCCCTGATGGACAGGAGAGAGAATGCAGCTTTAAGACACTTCCGCATCAGGAGGTTGCCGCCTGGTTTAACGTTACATGAAAGCCACTGTATTTCTCTGACACGATGGAAAAGAGGACTAAAAGGAGGAATATTAAGTTGGTTGCAATCTGCAACCTCACCACTAGATGCCACTAAAATCCTACACTGCTCCGTTTAAATGGTGTGCCTAGTTATGGTTGCTAAACTACGATTGGAAAATCACGGTTTGGGCTAAGGGGTTCAGCGAACGGTCATCAGCATGCAGAGGAGCCATGATCTGTATCGACAAGAATGGGGCAAAAAAAATCTTTGAAGAATATTGAGTTCATGCATAAAACCGAAGGTATCGAGGAGAAGGGAGCGTTTCATTCCACATGTACTTTAGCATAACAATACATTTAAAAAGCTCACCGCTGCAGAGTGGGAGTGGACCGCTCCAAAAGGACGGGTTCCCTAGGATGCATTTAATTGCGACCTCTCCAATGAGCTCGTAACCTTGGTAACAGACGAAGGTGAGCGACTCGCCGGGCAGGTACAGCCTCTTGGACAGGATCTGGTAGCCGTTGTTGGGGAGGCCGGGGTTCTCGCAGGAAACAGACTCCTCCGCTAGACAAAGAAGAAGAAGAAGAAGAAGAAGAAGAAGAAGAAGAAGAAGAAGAAGAAGAAGAAGAAGAAGAAGAAGAAGAAGAAAAAGAAGAAGAAAAAAAGAAGCTGAAAGCTGGATGGATGGAGTTGAGCTCAACTGACAGACTTGACAGGCTGTAGCTGAGTTGACGTGACTCATGGATAATCTCCGCCCCCCCTCTTCCAGGTGGCTGAGAGCTGATTGGTACGGTGCATTAGCATTGAATTTACATATCAAACACCTCACGCAAACATTAATACCCCTGAAAAAAACACACACACACACACACAGACGTCAGAGCTGAGATGAAGCATCGTCTCTGGCATGTGGAGACGCTGTGATCTGTGTTAGCCGGGCAAGAAATCACACAAACCCACTCATGTTAGATCGCACGGCCACGGGGAAAAAAGAGCCTCTCATCTTCAGTTATATGTGCATGTGCAACTGTCTCTCCTGATGAAAGGTTTCTGAAATCACAGTGCTGACAAATTACCGGTAAACCACTAAAGGTTGCAGCCAGTAATAAAATAACTACTTTTTTCCTGGGAGGTAAAAAAGCAGCTAACCTTGTGTCTTATATCATCTTTTGTGTACGGACTTTCCTTATGTACTCACAAACACAGTGAGGGAGTCGAGACGTCCACACAGGGGTCCCAGGCTCGCGGCCGTAGCAGGTGATGGTGGCACCGCCCTGCAGGATGAAGCCGGGGTTGCAGCTGTACTGAATGGTCGTCCCCACCAGGAGCTTCGGGTCGGACAGAGACCTGGTGGAGTGCTCCACGTGACCCGGATCTGAGCAGTACATGACTGAGAGAAAAGAGGAAAATATGAGGACAATATTCGCATCATCTGCACTTCACATTTTTGATAATTAGACAAAAGTAAAATAGCCTAAACACAACATTCATGTTCGACAAGTACATATTATTAGCATTGTTACCTATAACTGAGGTCAGGTTCATTTATAAAGGGGTATTAGTATATAAATATGACATTTTGCAGGTAAAGAGGACAGAGATCCAGTTAAATAATGAAAAGGGTGAAACTTCAGATCAGATATTGTCGTCATCAGGTATCAAAAATGTGAAACACAAACATTCTCCTAAATTTAAACCTTTCAAAGTAGCCTCTTAAGACAGTTCTTGAAGTTGAACAATTTTAAAGTGAAAAAGAAAATAGTTCATCCTCATCCTCGAGGCTGAATTCAGTTCCTCATAATAAATTCTGGACTTTGTTTCCCCTCAAATTTAGGGGTGAATCTCCAAAAATGCCTGAATGAAAGATGGCTGCCAAATAATTTATTATTGACCTAAAAAACACGGAATGGTTTGCTGCTCTTGTTATGAGTCATCCAGAGCTCTTAAATCAGTGGGATCAGGCTTGCGGCCTTTTAGTCTCTATGCACAGCAGCTTTTGAGGTTCTCTTGAATAATTACTTTAAAATGCACTGTAGAGACGACATCAAGGAAAGAGCAACGTGTTAAAGTGGAACAAAACGCAACCTAAGGCGACATCTTCACCAATACGTTTCCGTTTATCACCTGTGGTTTTAAAAAAGAAAACAATCTCAGGCGTTTCAGCAACATTTTAGAAATGATTTCCGTCCATAATAACACGCCAGAAAATGACTATCACATGACTATTAGCGTACACTGGGTATCACAGTACTTTTTAATAAAAAAAGGTTGTGCTGGATACTTAAGATCTTCCTCTATAATCTTCCTCTTTATACTCACATAGACAAATATCTTGGAAAGAAAAACTTAGTTATGCTGCAGATCAGATTTTCTTTTAAATGAACACTTCTCAAAGTTTTACTAGATTATGGGTAAATAAATATGGTCAACACATGTCTCTCACACGTTTCCTCTCACTTTTGTTGTTGTCTGTTCTCACTTGTAGCTCTGCTAGTGGAAGTCTCTGCCGTAGCGGAGAGCATTTATGCTTTTGTTCTTTTACAGTTTCTTTGTGAACTTGATAATAGTTTTGCAGAACAAAATACGCATTAATAAGAAAAGAAGTGGAATTATAAAATGCAAATGAATTTAAGTGCACAACAGCTGCTAGTAAAGACAGGGTGAGCAACACCTGTAATCTGTTATCCATGTTGAATTAACCTGATAGTCGATCAGTAATCAAGGCTGTTGTTGGAGGAATCGTCATGACTGATGATATCCAATCAAATATGAACAGGAGTGTCTACATCATTGTTTTCAAAGGTCTACGTTCGGAGGTTTAAAACTCCGGATTAGTGTGGACGCAAAGAGTTAATGTAGCAAATGATATGCGTTTTAAAATGGAAACGTAGTAGTGTGGATGTAGCCATAGTTGTTAGGAAAACTTGGACCAAAGTTTTGGACTTGTCTTTAGAGCTTCACAATGTTCAGCAGGTCTCCAAAATGAATATGAATTATCACGTTGATGTAAATACTTTCCATACCTCCTAGTTGAACACCAGCTTCAAGGATTCCTTTAAACGATAACAGCATCTGATTGCTATATCAATCTAAACATGAATATAAGTATTGCTATATTTATTGCTTATCTTATTATTATTTTTCCACTATTATATGAAATTATTGTTATTTTATTGTTATGGTTATTGTTAATATTATTATTATTATTTCATTTTTTTATATGACCATTATATGACAATTATTGTTATTTTATTGTTATTATTTATATTATTATTATTATTATTATTAATATTATTATATGACCATTATATGATAACATGTCATTATATCGTTGTTATTATTATTTTTATGATGTTGCTGCTGAAGCATATATTTATTTATTCCAACTGCAACATGTATACTGACATTATCATCTTTAATCTACGTCTGTCTTCCATCTTTATGTCACTATTTGTTTTTTCTTTTTGTCACACTGCTAAAAACAAAACAAAACACATCCAGATCCATGCACTTGGTCGCTAACGTAGATGTTTGAATAAGAGTGGAACTGACTCTTCTCACAGAACGGCGGCTGGGAGCTCCAGGAGAGGTCCAGCTGACAGGTGAGGGTCTCCCGTCCCACCAGGTCGTATCCCGGGTCGCACTGGTACGTGATTCGAGCCCCGCGCACCAACGCAATGTGGGACGTGGTCTTCCAGCCGTTCTGGATCTCAGGGAGGTCCGGACAGGAGTCGTTCCGGGACACCTCTGAGAAAAGAAATAAAAAAATAAAAAAAGGTTGATTAATGGTGGCGTTGTTTGTGGTTCAAGTTCAGCGACGAGAGGTCAAAAGAAAAACAAGATAAACAATCTGAATAAGACGAGACGTTGGCACATTCTCTCTCTGAGAAGAAGAATCCATCGCAGCACAGAAAGATTGATGGGTTATTGTGAGATTACTTGAACCGTGTGACAAAAATGATGGATTTCATCTGTGTTGGACAATTTTCAAATATCATATCTCTGCACTCCGACAAGGACACTTTGCCTCTGCAGCTGTTTGGAAGTAAAACTTGTCAGTTTTACTTCAGACTCCAACTGAAGACGTCCGTAAATTAAATTATGACAAGTTATCCATCGCAGAAGAAAATGTTTTTTTTTTTGTTCAGTGCTGTCAGAGTTTGTCTTTGTAATGAAATGTTTGACAACGTTATCCTAACTCAAGGTCAATTTACTGGCTTTCAACCCCATCTCACAGTCTTCATCTAATAACAAACTCCTCTAACACTTAAGTTTATTAGTTATTAGTAATTGGTTTCAAAATGTTATGTAGTTTGTCTTGTTTATTGTTCAAAAAACACAGAATACAATTATGGATCTAAACGTTTATATTTTCAATTAATCACAAGTTCTTTTAACTTAAAATCACACACAAGTTTGACATTATTTGACTTATAAAGTTAGAGAACATGTTAGCATGTCTATGTTTGAACATTGTTCAGCATTTAGCAGCTAAAGAGACAAATATAGGTGGTGGAGACCAAAAACAGAGCTAAACGAGAGGGACTACTGGACTTACACTCATTAAGTGACACAAACACAAAGACTTTTGATGAATCACGATTAATGGATACTCGTTAAACCACCGAAAATATTTTTGACCGGTTATGCATGAAATGGTTTATAGGTTAATTTACAATCTATAGGTTAATTTATGGTCTACATGTTAATTTACAGTATATATGTTAATTTACATTATATATGTTAATTTACGGCATATATGTTGATTTACAGTCTATGTTTTAATTTACGGTTGATATGTTAGTTTACGTTATTTCAGCCTCCCTTTTTGTACATTTATTGCAATTAAATCACAGTAAAATTGTTTATTTTCAGTTCATACGGCTCGAATAAATCCACAGATGATGTTATGAACTCAGACAAGACGGCGTTTAGTTTCCCAGGATATCTGGGACTGCCACAACAAGTATAAAGCAGAAATAGTATTTATTTATTGCATGGTTGATGGTGAAATAAATGGATTTGTTGACAGAGATTTCCATGGAGATAAGCCCCGCCCCTCTCCAGGGCTGTGAAGGATCACCATCCTGAGTAAGAAGCAATCTCAGGCTGCTGTTTTGAAAATGAGCTGCCAACCATTTTTATAACAAAATAAATGAAAACCCATTAATGGAAAGTTGTGATGTTTTTTTCTTTAAGCATATTCAAATATCAAGCATAATTGACCTACATTTGATTAATTTTGTTAACTTTAATACAGCCTTTCGTATATTTTTCTATATGTGGCCCTCAGTGAAAAAAGTTTGGACACCCCTGGTCTATATGATAATTTATAGTCTATATGTAAATGTACGGTCTATATGTTAATTTACAGTCTATATGTTAATTTACAGTCTATATGTTAATTTAAGGTATATATGTTAATGTATGGTATATATGTTAATTTACGTCTATATGTTAGTGAGCAGTCTTTAGGTTAATGTTCGGTCTATATGTAAATGTACAGTCTACATGTTAATGTACGGTATATATGTTAATTTACAGTATAATGTCTAATGTACAGTGTATATGTTAATTTACAGTCTATATGTTAATTTACAGTCTATATGTTAATTTACAGTATATATTTTAATTTACGGTTCATATGTTAGTTTACGGTCTATATGTTAATTTATGGTCTATATGTTAATGTACGGTATATATGTTAATTTACAGTATAATGTATAATGTACAGTCTATATGTTAATTTACGGTCCATATGTTAATTGAATGTATATATGTTAATTTAATGTATATATGTTAATTTACAGTCTACATGTTAATTTACGGTCTATATCTTAGTGAGCAGTCTTTAGGTTAAGCTACAGACTATATATTAATATGCTGCCCTAGGTTAATTAACAGTCTATATATTAGTTTACAGTCTATTGGTTAATTTACAGTATATATGTTAATTTGCTGTCTATAGGTTAATTTACAGTCAAGATGTTAATTTGAAGTTTATATGTTAATTCACGTTCTAATTGTTAATAAACAGTCTACAGGTTGATTTACAGACATATGTTAATATGCTATCTATAGCTTAATTAACAGTCTATATATTAAATTGCAGTCTATCGGTTAATATACAGTCTATATGTTCGTTAGCAGTCTTTAGGTTCATTCACAGTCTTTGTTGTCTATAGGTTAATTGAAGTTTGATCAGAGCCCCCTTAACGAAGACCTGATCAAAATGCTGCAGTAAACTTCAGCAAAGAAAACAGAAATCTAAATTAATGGCAAGACATTTACAGCATCAAACGTTAAAATGTCGGACTCATTAGACCCAAAAAAACTAATCAGTGCACCTTCAAAGGTCTGTTTCAAACTCTGAGTGGAGCAGATGCTCTCCGTTTTAATGTGTTTTCATTGGTAGAAACCTTTTTCTCTTCACTAAATGAGAATAATTACAGAGGGGGAATGTTTTCCATTGATTCGTCTTGAAGCTTTACATGCTGTATATCGGAGGAGCAGCAGGAGACTCGGACCAACCGTCTCTTCTGATCTTTGATTTAAAGTGAGCAGATCCAACTTTCTTGCCCCATGTTTGTCTTTACGATCTTAAGATCAATGGGAGTTTAAGATTTCAGATCTCCCAGTCGAATTTAATGAAAACCCACAGAAACGAGAGTAGAACGTCTCTCCCTTCAGATCGATCAAGGAGTTAAAATATAAAGTCGTGTCTGCATAATAAACAAGTAGATGCTTTTAATTTTTGGTTTAATTTTCAATCTATTAACCAAATTAGTAACAATGTCCTCTAGTGAAGTGGATCAGCACCATTATGTTGGAGTAGCTGTGGCCATTTTGGGATTGTCTTAAATACTGAGAGGACATACATGACTATGTTAAATCTTGATGTAGCAATAGAACTGCAGACCATAAAGCATCCCCTGCTTTATGGTCTGTTTGACTCTAAATGGAGCATCATTTACTAAATGAACATCATGCTGTATTGAAGAAGACTTGAAACTAGAGATTGAGACCATAAACTCATGTTTACAATGTTTACTGAGGGAATAAATCAAGAGAGAAGTAGAGTCATTTTCTCATAGACTTCTATACAACCAGAGGAGTCGCCCCCTGGTGGACAGCAGAGAGAATGCAGCTTTAACACATGAAGCTTTTATTTTATCATTATTTCTTACTTTATTTTTCCTGCTTTTTCTCTAAAAAGGAAACAATTATTTTACACCTCAGCATGTGTTTCCAGGTCTTCAGTTGTATAAAGCCTTAAGTGTCTCCATAGGGAGTCTGATAAATGTCCTCGGCGTTGGTTATAAACTACAAATTTGAAAATGAAAACAAATCTGAAGGTGTGGAGTTTAGAAATAAGTGAGACCTCTGTAGCTCGCTGCTCATCTCTGCTGCAGGCTGCATTAGCTGCTAGTAGCATCAGACAATCACACACAACTCTCAGAAACAGAGGTGCATTTTGGGTAATGTAGGCGCCAGACAAGAAAGGAGAATGTGTGGAATTAAAAAAGATGATATCTCTGATTCTGCTGCATCCATTTTGATCTTTTTTCTTTTTTTTAATTGTCAAATGTGAGTCTGAGAATGTTACAGGAGTTGAACTCAGTATTTGAAAGGTAAGATTTGTTGTGAATGAAATCTTAACAAGTTTATATTTGTGGAAAACCCCCTTTGTACATTGCATACATTGTTTGCCAAGAAAGAAGATTGCAGACAATTTGCGTTTTTCCTTTTTTTCATTCATGCTTTTTGCACACTCATTGCTCTGTGGAGTCTAATGTCTCTGTGTATTACAGGCTTGGAACAAAAGAAAGAAACAAAAACAAAACCACCTCCAGTATCCTCTCACGCCAAGAAGAAAACACAGAACATTAATAATATTTATGCTGTTTAGAGAGAGAAATATAAAATCATTAAGGAGCCTAGAGAGACCGAAATAAGTAGCCTCGTAGTGTGTGTGTGTGTGTGTGTGTGTGTGTGTGTGTGTGTGTGTGTGTGTGCCTATGTGTGTGTGTGTGTGTGTGTGTGTGTGTGTGTGTGTGTGTGTGTGTGTGTGTGTGTGTGTGTGTGTGTGTGTGTGTGTGTGTGTGTGTGTGTGTGTGTGTGTGTGTGTGTGTGTGTGTGTGTGTGTGTGTGTGTGTGCGTGTGTTTGATGAATTGGGCAGCGTACAGTATTGCATTACACTGAACAATATAATAGGCCTACAGGGATTTGTAAGTTGAAGTTCCAGGATCAATTATTCATTCTCTATTGACTCTGTTCTCCTCCTCGTTGCAGCCCGAGAGACTGTGTCTGTTCAGGGTAATTTATTCCAAAAGCAAAGCACACATCCACGCACACACACACACACACACAAAATCAAACAGAGTAGCCTACGCATCCTTGCTGCGTCTACTTGATTTACTCCTCGGGGAAAACGTGTGCGGTGTCGTGAAACGGTGACAAGCAGATTGGACGCTGCAAAGTCTCTAAATTGGAGTCAGGTGTTTGGATGTGTGTGTGTGTGTGTGTGTGTGTGTGTGTGTGTGTGTGTGTGTGTGTGTGTGTGTGTGTGTGTGTGTGTGTGTGTGTGTGTGTGTGTGTGTGTGTGTGCAGATCAGACGCATTGTGAGGTGGTGGAAACAAATGGGACGTGATTGAATAAGGGCAGATCGAAATGAAAGGGAAGATGAGGAATGGAGTCGGAAGCTCGATGGGAAAAAGATGAATGAAGAATTAGTAATGCTGTGTTATTCTATATGTTTCTTATAAAAACTACAAAGCCTGTTGGTTCCTACTGAAGAAGTACATCTTTAAAAACACCTCACAAATATATAGTGGTGGAATGTAACAAGTAGTGTACTTAAATACAAATTTAAGGTACTTGTACATTACTTTACTTCAGTCTTTCTATTTCTCCTCCACTACATCTTAGAGGTACATATTGTACTTTTTACTCCACTACAATGACACTTTAATGCTGCAGTAATATTAAGCCAGAAACAACAGTCAGATATTACAGTAAAACACACACAGGGATCATTTTACTGCAACATCAATACTTATACTTTAAGTACATTTTGCATACTTTTACTTGAGTAAAGTTTTGTACATTGTGTGAGTATTTTCACAATGTGGTATTTTTCTTCCACCACTGCAAATATATAGTTGGATTAATATTAAATGAAAAATATCAGTAATTTCCTCAAACAACTAGTTTTAATCTAACAAACTGCACTTGTGGGGGACTATTTTCAGCGGCGGATTAATACTCTTTTTCACGGAGGTAGCTCAAGAGGGATGTGATGAAATAGAAATTGAAAAATTTGGTGAGAAACTGAATGTAATGTGCAACTTTATTGTTTTAAAGTATTAATTTGACCCAAATTACAGAGCAAAAAAAAAAAAATGCAACAATATATTTGCGTTTTTAATGATTTAGGTCTTCAGAAGGAACCAATGGGCTTTGAGCTGAGAGACACAGACAGGAAGTCAGGAAGTATTGAGAAGAAGAACTTAAAGTTTTGTTGGTTTTGGGTCTTTTCATGGGATTTCTTGACATTAAGAAACATTTAGAACAACTCCAGTTTTATCCTCTAATTCATACTTCCTTATATTTTCACAATAAAAGTATAGAACAGGCCCTCGTGTCAGTCTGAACTCTCACCCATGTAGTTGATGATGAAGCCCTCGCCCTTGCCGAAGACGAGCCCGGCTGGATCGGAGTGGAAGGTGACGGTGAGGTCGGGGGTGGTGGAGGAGAGCTTGAAGGGGCTGCTTCCTCCCACGTAGCGACCCAGGATGCGGGTCGTGACCTCGTCGCCGTCGGTGATGGTCAACATGTCGCTGTCGCTGATGTTCAGTCTGAGGGCGGGGAGGGAAGTAGAGGGTACAAAAATGGAATTATCTGTAATTAAGGTAAATATTGTTATTTTTACCTCAGAGGTAAATACTATATCGGTGTGTATTTCTCACAGCTGAACGTCCAGCAGAACCCGCTTGTCCTCCCCGACGTGAATCCTCCAGCTGCAGTCCTCCCCCTCTCCGTACCACTCGGGCCAGTTTGGAGACAGGATCACTCCACCGGGACCAGTAAGGTCTCCTCCACACTGGGCTGCAGACAGAGAGACAGGACGGGGATTCAAAAGTTAATGTATTTTATATAAAACATGCAATACAAACTGAAAAAAAAGATAAAAACAAATAAATATATAAATAAAATGAAATGAAAAATAAACCTACACAAAAACTCAATAAATAATTATCATAAATACATACATACATATTTTACTTGATTAAAAGTAGTACTACTACACTTAAAAATACCCAGTAACAAGTTAAAGTCCTGCATAAAAGTATACAAGTATTATGCAGAGTACAGTATGCAGGACAGTATATTTCATATTACTGTATTATAATTATTGATTATTAATGTGTTAATCACTTTAATTTTGCAGCTTGTAAAGGTGGCGTTTGTTTTAGATACTTTATTTATTAATAATAAAACATCCTCATTTATCAATTTATTATATTTTGTTTCAATAATCTCATTCTGCAGGGTAAATTAAGTTATTAAATAAAAAAAACTCCAGTATTCACCTATGAATTGTAGTTCAGTAGAAGTATAAAGTAGCAGAAAATGGAAATACAAATACCTCAAAATTGCACTTAAGTACAGTACTTGTGTAAATGTACTTGGTTACTTTTGGGAGACTTTTTTTCATGAATGAAACTAAACACAAACCGAGTAGAACATGTAACCTTAAATAGCAATTTGGGGTTTTCTATTATGAACAGTTACCGTCATAAAATAAGATAAGCTAAAATAAGCTAAAATAAGATAATCCTTTATTAGTCCCGCAGCGGGGACATTTGCAGGATTACAGCAGCAGAGAGGATAGTGCAAACAAGAGACATAAGTAAAAAACAAGTATTATAAATAAGTAAATAAGTAATAACACAGTAAAGAATATATAATAAAAATTCACAATGATAATACAAATTAAAAAAAAGAAGTGAACAACTTTTAATTACTTTTGTGCAGTTTATAGTTTTTGCTGAATCTGATATGAAAACATGACTTTGCTCTTTGTCTTCCTCATTCTTACCTTTGCACAGCGGCTCCGTGTCGTTCCAGTACGGGTCCCTGGCGCTGATGCACTCGATGACGGGGGGGCCTTGTTCCAGCGCATGACCCAGGTCGCACGTGAACTGGATCACGGCTCCGACGCCGTACAAAGGGTCGGAGGTCGTGAAGTTCCCGTTCTGGAGGTACGGCTCGTAGCAGTGGCCACGCTCGAAAGCTGGAGGAGAGAATGAGATTTTTGAATGTGAAAATGATTCTCTGTGTTATTTCCATAAATGTTTATTTATTATTTAGTTTTGTTTATTACTAACGGCACATGACAGAATACATTCATCAACATGTGAAAATGAAGCGTGGGGATTAAGAACAGCCGACTTTGAGACGATCAACGCCATCAAACTGCCCCAGAGAGGAGAGGGAAAAAGAGCCCAGATGGAAGCTAAGCTAACCAGGCTAGGACCTGAACGCTACTCCATTACCCAGCATGCTCCTGGCTGTCTGATGTTTGCTTCTAGAATAATAAGATGGATCAAGCTGCTCTTGACGGGCGGACAGCGGGACAGAGAGCCGGACTCTAATTGGACGAGAGGAGATGGACTTTGTGTTTACATCATGATGCTTGGTGCTCAAACACGCTTTCCTCATGTTTAATGTTCAATGTGAAGATGTCGGCCATATTTTCTGCCATTAGAAATGTTTTTGTTGCTTCTGTTCACATTCCTTATGATGCAAATTCAAAAAATGCACTACAGGAAATGTACTACTGTTTGTTTTCGTTTTGTTTGTCATGTGTTTGTTGGGTTACAAACGAGCTACAACTGAATTCCGTTGCATATCTGTGTTTCATAATGACAATAAGTGATCCTTGAATCCTTGAAACAGATGACAGATTGTCCATAAACCTTGTTTCTGATGATTCTCTGGTTTCTTTTTTCTCTTCCCTGGCGAGGATAATCGTGTTGGACGGGATCCCTCCATCCCTCCACGATGACACTGCCAGAAACTGAGAGCTTTAGCTCCGATTATGTTGGACGACCGGCCCACTTCCTTTGGCGATTCCCAGCCAAAAATCCTCTTGGCAGAGTGCGATGTAAGCAGAAACATGGAGCCTCAAAATCCTCTCGGATTTGTTGACATAATTACACTCTGATTATAGAAATACATCACCGCATCTTTAAAGTTCTGCTGCAGACATTTTAAATCTTCTCTACCTTCATATCGGATGTTGAATCCCGTGCTGTGGTTCGGCTGATCCGTGATGAACTGGATCCTCACAGCCGGTCCTTCACTGATCACACCCTCAAAGGGGATCTGGCCCCCCCGACCCGAGTCGAACAGAACCACGGAACCGGCGTCCAGCCCGCTCCACAACACCAGCCTGCAGGGATGGAAACACTGTGAGCACTGGAGCACCGCTGGACCAGGTTCTACACGGATTCGACTAACTTGTACGTTTCTTTACATGAAACTACGTTTATCTTAAAGCTTTAGTTACTTTACAAATTAAGATTTTTACACACAAGACATGCAAAGAGTTTATAAAATATTATATTTTGTTTAAATGAAACTCCCCCAAATGTTTATGAACGATTAGTCAATTAAACAATTAGTCGATTGACAGAAAATGTATGTGATTTTCTTTTGGGGGATTTAATAATGCTAATAATTGTAATGTGTCTTAGTCATAATGTTACGGTTTGAAATCAACCAACATGTGTCAATAATAATAATTATAAATAACAATTAAAATTTAAATTAAATAAAAAATTAATACAAAATACTAATAACAATCAAACAAATAGATGTATAAAAAACTATTTAATAATTTAATAATTGAACAAATTAATAAATCAACACATTCATAAATTCATACAAAGAAAATGGATTAAAAAATATAATAATTTAAATAATAATTGAGATTAACATGATGTCTTATCTGCAGTATGGATGTAAAACCCTGTAAAACGTAATGCACTCCTACCTGTCAGTGGCTCCCAGGGCCAGTCTCTCCAGGTGGAGGTGCAGCCTCTGGTCCTTGGGGGCCTCGAGGGACCAGGAACAGGAGCGGTCCTGGGTGACGTTAGGCCCGTGGTGGGGTGAAGGGGACAGAACCCTCCCCACTGTGGCATTCTTCACTGTGCCTCCACAAAGAGCTGCAGAGAAGGAGTTCACTTTTATTCATTTAAAGACGCAATGTGATCATAAAAACACACGTTTATGTTCAGAATTTTCCTTTATTCCTTTATTCCAAAGTGAAGTCAAGTCTTCAAGTCTTAAAGCTGCATTCTCTCTCCTGTCCACCAGGGGGCGACTCCTCTGGTTGTATAGAAGTCTATGAGAAAATGACTCTACTTCTCTCTTGATTTATTCCCTCAGTAAACATTGTAAACATGAGTTTATGGTCTCAATCTCTAGTTTCAAGTCTTCTTCAATACAGCATGATGTTCATTTAGTAAATGATGCTCCATTTAGAGTCAAACAGACCATAAAGCAGGGGATGCTTTAGAGCGGGGCTACACACTGATTGACAGGTCGACACCAGAGACGTATACGGCGTCTCTACGTCACTCCTCCTCAGTCCAAATATGGTCACTTCCTGTTCATTGGTTGCAAAAAAACCAACATGGCTATGGCCGCAGACTCCTTTACATTAGCATCACTCACCCCTGCAGATGGGCACCTTGCCGCTCCACACCGGCATGGAGGCGTTGAGGCAGGTGAGCATCGGCTCCCCCTGCAGGTGGTAACCCATGTGGCAGTGGAAGCGGGCCGTTCCTCCAGGGAGCAGGTCCAGCACCGACACCTCCCCGAAGTGAGGCCTCTTCGGCAGCGAACAGCTCAGCCTGAAGACTGCACACAGAGAAAGAATGTATATCAGGAAGGGGGAAAGCATTAAACTTCATAGCACAAGGCTTGTGCTTCTATTACTGCTGTTTTAACCAATGGGAATCATACACTACTGCTTCCACTCCTGCAGTAAATACTACTATAACTACTAGAGCTACAGTTTGCAAAGCATATATGATTAATAAAAAAATAAAATCTGCTGCAAATTCTTTTTTAAATATGATTTGCCAATGCGAGAAATGCCTAATCCGCTCAACTAGCTAACATACTAACCAGAAAGCTAACGTTATCATAAAGCTAATTTACGCTAGCAAGATTCAAAGTTAATAACATTGTGTGCGATATCTTCACATAATCTTGAGTAGCATATAGCTAGCATAATGTTAACCTACTTAAAGTAAGCAAGATTCTAAGTAAAAAATATTGTTTATGGTTGACCAACAGTAAAAATAATTGAAATTATTTTTTAACAACAAGACTAGCTAGCTATCCAGCGATGTCATTGTACCCAAATCAATATCGATATTGTCACGAAATCTTGCTTAGCATAAACCTAAGCGTTAAACTAATTTTATGCTAGCAAGATTCAAAGTCAATAACTTTGGATGACAAACATTAAAAATAATTGACAGTATGTTTAAAAACTATACTAGCTAGCTATTCATCGAGGTTATTGTCCCCAAATGAACATTATATTTTCACAAACAATAATAAAAGGTCATGTGTTCTGTCTGACGCCGTCTGAAACAGCGGGTTGAATGGCAAATGGCTTTTTTGTTTTAAAATCGCCTTCCTGATGTGTTCAGAGGATGAGGCACTAAAGGTCTACACTCTTATTGTTGTGAATAAGATATTAAAATGTATTTATGTATTTATTGTAATGAAGCCAGTACATTAATTTAGAACAGAGAGCAGACAGTTTAACCTTAATAACTTAATACGTATGCATTATTAGTAATTAGTAGCTACCCTAAAGCCAATTACAAATGAAATGTATTTGTGTCCGACTTATTGTTTCTTTTATTATTACATTTAATTTAAATAAAAATAAAAAATATATCTAGATACCAGATTAGTTTTCATTTCTAAGACCATTGAAGCTTTACAGAGCTGCTGGCAAAACAAGAAGAAGCTGAAACTTATTCCTAATTATATAAATATATCATTGTGAAAAAAAGATTCTTAATTAATTAAAGTCAAAGCTTTAGAGCATTTTGTAAATGAGCACTTTAGGTCATTGTTTTTGTTTCTAATCTATTGAAGGGTCACTTGAGAAATCAAACACCCCGCGGGTGAATTTTTAATTGAGTCAATTGTAATTAAATAAGCTCTGTGAGCAGCGAGTGATAATAATATTCCTGGTCTGTTTATGCAAGTTTTTATTCCCTTAACGATGTTTTTCATGCATCATCTTGAGCGAATCTCTCCCTGAAGGTATTTTAAATAAACTCCTCTCTGTTCTCCTACCTGGCGGTGATGTAAGAGGATTAGATGGCTGTGATTAATGGCACAGGTGGGTCTTAACTCTCTGATGCTTCCTCCATTCCAGACCTTGTCATATCCATTATGTGCTGACACACACATATACACACACACACACACACACACACACACACACACACACACACACACACACACACACACACACACACACACACACACACACACACACACACACACACACACACACACTATACAAACTCCCCATATCCTCAGCCTCCTAATGAGATGAGAGCCAATTAATCAGCTCTCTCATCAGCCAATTCACACGACAGATTCAATCACAGCGCTAAGTGATTAGATGAGAAGACTTTTGATTATGCAATTAGCACGTATACAGAGTACAAACAGGCCCCCAGGCCCTAATGAGGAATTCACATTTTATTAAATTTGTATGACGCATTTAAAAATATATGAATATTCATGTCTGAGTCATGACACTCACTCTGGTAGTGCAGCTGGAAGATGCCCATGCTGCTGGCGTCCGGTGCAGACCGGTAGTAGACGGACAGCGTGTTGGTGGGACTGCGGATCACCTGACCTTCCACAAGCAGCGTGTGATTGGCCAGGACCAGCAGGGCGCCTCGTTCATCGGAGCTCCTGATTGACAGCTGCTCGCCCTCCGAGAGGTTCACGCTCTTCACCTGGACACACGGGGGAATATTAAAGGAGCCTCTTTGGATTTGTATTCTTCAAATATTGCAGTGATAAAAAAAGACTGAATGGTTCTCATGTTGCAGTTCTAAGAAGCGATAAAGGGATGTTTGTTATTACCTCTCATTAATCAGAGAAACACACAGAATCGTATAAAAAAGTACTGAGAAAAAGCCAAAGGAGCTTCTAGCCTTATAAACTTTAACTATTACTGTTAAGTTTTGTACTGAAGTGAATTAAAAAGTCCTCTAATTAGTTCTGTCGCTCAGAAACTAACTACATGTCTTCATATATCATTCATAGCCTGATTTATATAACATTTTATGACTAAAAACATGGAGAAAATTGATTTTTTTTATGGCTGTTGACAGTGTTTTCTGATTTATGTAGTGATATAAACAAATATCTAAAATTCCTTCTGTTAAAACCTTTAAGTCTAATATGTCAACAAAATGAAACAAGAATAATGAACCTGGCTTTATCCAATGTTCAGATTTATGTTCTTGAAATTCATAAACATGTGCACTTATTTAACAAGATAAGGCCTAATTTGCATATTTAAACATACCATTTCAGAAACGTGTAATGTAAAAGCTGCAACTTATTTTCTGTCTTAATCATCTTGTTCAAATTTAAAAAGATAATCTCCTGAGTCATTGTTTGGACCGGCTTCATTTTGGATTCCTGCTTATCCAGAAAAAAAAAAACGCCGATTGCAGCTCTCTCGTTTCCAAAATGTGTTGATAGTCGTTTTAACACGTTGGAGGGAAGCAGAAATCCATTTAGTCATTTTGTTTGGTAATATATGAAATCTGTGTGCCGTAGCAATAAAACTGTCAGTTGCAGTGAACTGAAATTACATTTGTGTGTGTGTGTGTGTGCATGAGCCTGTTTTGCTATCTTTGTGAGGACTTTTAGTTTTAACCGTTGTAGTGAGGACACAAGAAAAAAAAGGAATTATCAAACTTTATATAACTTTGTATTTAACTATAAATCCACTTTAAGATTAAACCAAAGATTTGATTGTTGCACTCAAAGGTTTATTTATGATCTTCTGCTGCATTATGAAAAATGAAGAAGCAGTGTTAAGTTTTTATGCTCCAAGTATCTGGAAGAAACTCCCAGAAAACTGCAGGTCAGCTTCAACTCTCACTTTCATAAAATGTATTAAATCATTTATTTTAATACCTGTCTTATTCTAATTTAGCTTGTTTTATTCTCTATTCTCTTTGCTCTTTCGTGTCTGTTTTTAATTGTATTTAAATATCCTTTTATAAGGTGTTTCTTTTTGCACTTCAAATTTTTTTTTGTAAAGCACCTTGTAACTGAAATGTGCCGTGTCGGATGTCGATGAGATGCCTCACAAATGTAGAAAGACATTTGTTCTTCTTTATTTGTTCTTTAACAATGTTCTGACTAATGTCAGTAATCCTACATTAAAATATAACCATTGTTGGAAAATTTATATTTTTATTGTTTTATATATTTTTTTTATATATTTTTTTATGTAAATATGTATGTATATATTAAAAATATATATATATACTGTATATACATCAATATTATATATGGCAATTTAAGTAATATATTTTACATATTTTAAATGTATAAATAAAAAATAAAATAAAAAACATTATATATATATATTAATAATTAGATAATATAATATAATTAAATGAATGCATTTGAAATATTTTTTTACTTTTTTATTGTATTGTTTCTTATTCAGGCCTTTTTCACTATTCAACAAACACCATATTCCTCTCAGTGTTACCTGAGGCTGCCACTAGGCGGCAGAGTTCAACCTGAGATCTGACACGAACACACCTGATGTCCAGCATGACATCCAGTGAACACCAGTGACAGTGTGATGGTTTCATGTGTGACATGTGTGTGTTTACCTGCAGCTCCACTCCGTAGCCGGTGTACACCGTCACCGTGTAGGTGCAGTGAACCACAGCGCCGTCGGGCAGCGGGGGGTCATCGGACGAGTCTATGTATCCCTCTGGGTCTGAGAAATTCACCATGCAGCTGGACAAAGCTGCAGAGAGAGAGAGAGAGAGGGGAGTTTATTTTGCACTGACCTTTATTTATTTATTATTTATTCATTCATTATGTTTTTGTTCTCACTGCCTTGTAATCCCTTTAATGTGAGCTGGAAATCCCTGCTGTGTATAATTAATGATGGAAATTACAGGGATCAAACAGCACACAGCAGACAAGAGGCTGGTAACAGTGACTGGAAATAAATAATCACCGCCTCCTCTGCTTTATAGTAAAAGCAGGGAGTAGTATAATGATGTAAAACTACTGCACCAGCAGGTAAAGTCTCAATGTTACTTAAAGGGCCAGTGTGCAGAGTTTAGGGGGATATATTGGAAGTTTGTATCACCTGAAACTAAGAATCATTGTGTTTTTGTCAGCTTAGAATGAGTCTTTCATATCTACATAGGTCATCTTCACAGAGTCCGCTATGTTGCATCGCCATGTTTCTACAGAAGCCCAGAATGGACAAACCGAACATTGACTCTACAGAGAGACATTCACGTTTTTACGTTACCTAAAAGGCCACCATAGTTCTCTACAAGCTTGGAAAGGAGGAGTTAGCGGAGGGGAATTCATTCAGATGCAATCTACAACCTCACCACTAGAGGACACTAAATCACACACTGCTTCTTTACGTATACACCAGGGGTATTCAATTACACTTCAAAGAGGTCCTGTTATGATTTAATGACATGTATATTGAATAAGCAGCTGGGATCTAAAGACTTTTGCTTTGTCTTGTAGTGTCGCACTTTAGTTTTACTGAGGTACTTCATGTGAAGACAGAAGTTTATTTTGAAAAGACTGGAAAGGAGACAGTTGCTCGAGTTTTGTAGGAAAACTCACGAAAAATGAGAAGTAACGTTTTCGTAAGATATCATACAAGCCGCTGTATGAGGATATGTTGCCTGATAATGGCGCTGGAGAAATAAGGGTTAGGGTTCATCCTCTGGGGAACATGAATATCTGAACTAAAGTTCCTTGCAATCCATTAACCAAAAACCTCATGGAGGTGCTGGAGAAATATGATTTAGTGTTCATCCTCTGGGGAGCATGCATGTCTGAACTTAACGTTTGTTGCAATCCATCCACCAAAACCATCATTGAGTCGCTGGATAAATAAGGGCGAGGGTTTATTCTCTGGGGAACATGAATATCTGAACTAAATGTTTGTTGCAATGCATCCACCATAAACTTCATGGAGACACTGGAGAAATAAGTTGTAGGGTGCATCGTCTGGGGAGCATGCATATCTGAACTTAACATTTGTGGCAAGCCATTCACCAAAGGCACGGCATAAACTAGGGTTATGGTTCATCCTCTGGGGAACATGATTCAGTCGTCTATGAAGCTGTACCACTATCTAAAATATATAAATTATGAAATGTATCGGAGAATAAAGTAGGATGAATTGTATATATACTGAAGTAAAGTACCTTAAAACTGTACTAACTGTACTACTTTGCACCGCTGTGTACCTGAGGACGGAGTCTCTGTCTCCATGTCCAGCATCATTCCCACAGTGGTGACCTCCTCCAGCTCAGGAGTGTGTGTGTGCGTGTGACCCAGCTGTGTGTGTGTGTGCGTGGGTTGAGGTTCTGTTGGACCGGCGCCTCGGCCCGACTCTGCAGCCGACGCCGGGGGTTTCACCCTCCTCAGTAACCCCCCGCTCTGACGCTCCAGGGAGCCGCTGACGCTGAGCCCTCTGCCCAGGAGAGGCAGCAGGTTCTGGGGGAGAACAGACGGGAGGACATCCCCCTTCTGGGAGACGAGCCGTCCTTTTTGGGTCAGCACCGACCGAAGCAGACCTCCGGCCAACGAGCTGGAGCTTTTGGCTTTGGGGTTCTCCTTCGTGCTTTGTGTCACCGCCGGTGGCTGGGTGGAAGAGGAGGCCGTGGGGACTTCTTTATCTGGGAAAGAGTGGTGGAAAAAACACGGGAGGAAATTCATTTTGACACTCTGGGGACACAAAAAAATATAAAAAATGTGAAAATGCCCCTCGGGAGCACGACTCTGGGTGGTTCTGTCACCGTCCTGCTGGGCTTATCAGGAGCCGGGGTTATCTAGCCAGCACAGCCAGAGCCCAGTGGAGCTTACACCTCCACGTCACACACACACACACACACACACACACACACACACACACACACACACACACACACACACACACACACACACACACACACACACACACTGGTGACGGTGTAGTGGAGAGACGGGGCAGTTAAGCATGACAGGAGCTGAGCAAAGAGGAGGGAGAAGAAATGCATAGACAGGCAAACCGCTCTGCCGTGCATCCTAAAACGCCATCTCCAGCAGCTTAGTTCAAGAACAGCACAGAGCAGCACGCACACACACACACACACACACACACACACACACACACACACACACACACACACACACACACACACACACACACACACACACACACACACACACGCATTTTGCGGTCACAACAAACAGTGAACATCATGCTGCAGTCTCTCTTCAATCTAACATTTTGAGTGTCATTTACAGACTCCTGGAGCTAAAACATGAGCGCCTGTCATCTCCATAAAGACGATAAAATATCCTCTCTGTGCTGTCAACAACGAGAGTGCTTTTCTTCTTTTCTTCTTCTCTTTTTCATCTGCAGACAGACAGAAAACAAATGGACCTTTTTTTTTCTTGCTCCTTTTGTTTTTTTCAGGATGTACCTGCATTACCGCTCAAAGTGTCAAAAACCGACGCCATCAAGAAACTCATTTCAGCTTTCACAGCTTGCAATTATGTAGGCAGCCACTCAGGAACAGATGTTGACACACACACACACACACACACACACACACACTCACACTCTCTCACACACACACACACACACACACACACACACTCTCACACACACACACACGCATATACATCTTCTAAAGAAATTGAAAAACTTTGCAGAGAAACTTTCATGTCCCTGAAGCAGATGAACTTTGGGCCACAGAAAAATTATTACTCATTTATTTTCAGAAATATTTAATTGACATTTTGTATTCAAACGTCGTAAGGGACAACCGACGAGCTACCGACCTTGACCAGTGCTTCATGTGTTAAAGCTGCATTCTCTCTGCTGTCCACCAGGGGGCGACTCCTCTGGTTGTATAGAAGTCTATGAGAAAATGACTCTACTTCTCTCTTGATTTATTCCCTCAGTAAACATTGTAAACATGAGTTTATGGTCTCAATCTCTAGTTTCAAGTCTTCTTCAATACAGCATGATGTTCATTTAGTAAATGATGCTCCATTTAGAGTCAAACAGACCATAAAGCAGGGGATGGCGACGGACAAAAAAACTAACTCAAGGCTTCAAAACGACAGTCTGCAAACCCATTAGTGACGTCCACTAAATGGAAATTTTTATAATTTCATTAAAACATTTCCCATGTAAATAAAACATTTGTGTCTGAATTAAACTGTTTTTATGTCCATTTAAATAGTTATTATTGAAGGAAAGAGCTCCATCTATAAAACAATATTGTTCATCTAAATTTTAAGGTTATTTATTTCCTTGTTTCATCCTCTTTATTATCTTTTTTATGTATTCAGTCTATACATACACTCTGTGACATGTGTCTTGTCTGAATGCTGAATGCCTCATCAAACTGTAACTGTCACAACACAGAATGTCACGGCACGTTTCCATCAAACAAACTTGAAAAAAGTGCCACAAGTCTGTCAGCCCTCATCAGCGTTTCTGTTCTCTTCTCCACGGAAACTAAACGCAGCACATTCATCTTGTAAACTGGTCATAAACACAAAATGCTCTGTAATGGACTTCTCAACATCTGGGCTCTTAATTATTCATCTGAACCGGTTTCTACGCAGGTAGCAGCACAGATAGGGAAGCTGTCAGCACGTTTTCTATGATTCATGACAGGAAGTTTACTCCACAATATGTTCAGCAGGTTTCTGAAGCTCCATCAGAAAAACTGTGGACTTAAATTGTGCTGTTACAGGTTTGACTTCCAGTGGATCAAACAGGAAGTCACACATTGTAGTTCTGTTTATTCTAATCCAATCCATCTGCATTCATGTGTCTGCTCTCATAACGCTTTTATTGTTTGGACGCTTCAAAGTCACATGATGACCCTCCTGATATTAATAAGGTAATTGGAATGAGTGCAACAACAAAACCCACACACACACACACACACACACACACACACACACACACACACACACACACACACACACACACACACACACACACACACACACACACACACACACACACTAACAGTGGAGACCAATTAAGGACAAAGGATTGTCAGCCACCAACGGCTCCAAATGCTTCCTAAAATATTTTTCTGCCAACACAATGAAGATAACAAAACCGCAGATGTGTTGCTCGGGAAACAAACTTATTTATTTCATTAAGTCTGAATCGGGTCGGCGTGTTTCTCCCCATCTGTGATCCTTTTTCATATTGTTGAGAAACCCACAGAATAATAAACAGGATAATATGAGGACTCTTAAGTGAGATATCATAGTTTTTTGATATCTCACTTAATCAAAGATACAAATGTAAGTTGAACAGGCTATGTCAACCGTAGAATGTAAATAAGAAGTGGACATAGTCACCATGATGTGACGTAGTTTGAAGCCTTACGTAAGTCCAGCATTTTGTCAATCGCCATCTTGGTTTTTCACAACCATCGAAAAAGGAAGTGACCAAAATGACTCTAAATGGAGCATCATTTACTAAATGAACATCATGCTGTATTGAAGAAGACTTGAAACTAGAGATTGAGACCATAAACTCATGTTTACAATGTTTACTGAGGGAATAAATCAAGAGAGAAGTAGAGTCATTTTCTCATAGACTTCTATACAACCAGAGGAGTCGCCCCCTGGTGGACAGGAGAGAGAATGCAGCTTTAACACATGAAGCTTTGACTTCACTCGTCAGAACCAGAGGTCCAGGGCACCAGAGCGAATTCTTAGTGTCTTGACTCTGACATGAAGCATTGGCTTCACTTTCCAGAATCAGGCGTTGGGGCAGCAGAAAACATTTCAATTAACGTTCAAGTTCTATGTACTTTGAGATATAAAATCTTACTTTCAACTGTTGGATTTAATTAAAAGTGCTCCCTCAACCTGTGAGTTTGCAGATTTCTATTCCACTCAAAGAAACCAGAGCAGCTGATTTCAGAGATCAGCTGCTTTAACCAGAGGGGAGGAAGTAATCGCTGTAATTAGCCACCGCTTGTTTTCCAAACCAACTGAAATACTGGCACTGCAGCGCTGAAACAGCTCGCAGAGAAGCAACACGAGGCGAGGAGTGACGAGGAATGGAAATGCTGCAGGATAATAGCTTTCTGCTGGTCTGAACGCAGAGCAGAAAAGGTCGAATGACACAACTGGGACGAGAAAAAAGAGGCAGTGAGCAGATTAAACACTTTAAACCGAATAAGGTGGGAATCACAAAGGTCTAAAGTACTGGCAGAAACATGAAGACGCTGCCTGTGTGGGCGAAGATAACTAACCAACAAAACCAGGATTCAGTGAGAAAATACAGTTTTAGAGTGATAAATAAGTCACAGGGTGCTTTTCATACGTAAAATGCAAAGTCTTTTTTTATTCTACAGAATTTCCGACTAAAAATCACTATTTGTGTGAGTACACTATCTTTCAAATTCTGAAAAATTCAACAAAACCAACAGTTAGGTTTAGGCAACAAAACCAACAGTTAGGTTTAGACAACAAAACCAACAGTTAGGTTTAGACAACAAAACCAACAGTTAGGTTTAAACAACAAAACCAACAGTTAGGTTTAGACAACAAAACCAACAGTTAGGTTTAGACAACAGAACCACCAACAGTTGTTGCTGTTGGTCTTTTTATGGAATTTGTTAACAATTAGTAAAAAGTAGAATAACAGCATACCTTATAATTTGATTTGACATTATCTGGAAGGTGTCATGGAGGACATAAGAGCCAGGGTTATCATCTGTAAGAGTTTACATCTATAATAATGACGGTTGGTTGGTTTGTCTGTTTGTACATATGGTCCAGAGGGATGTGCAGATGTGAAAGGTCACTGCACCAACATCTGAACATACACCTTTCTGTTTGGAGAAGCCTTGATGTTTCAAAGGCCGATGAAATAAGTTGTGTGGTGGCTCCCCGGGTGCCGTGGTATCTGGGTGACCTCCCGATCACAAAGAAGGGATTAAAGGGACCACAGGCTGCTGCTAGATGAGGGTTTCGTAGAAAATGGGAGCCTCTACTGTAGCTCACAATAATCAGGATGGTTTCAGAACATCAGTAGAGGGTTTTATTTATTCAGAGCGTCTCTAAAAAGCCCAATCTTTAGTGACAGTCGCAACAAAAACAGGTCTTACTGCTAGAGGACTGTTATTGGAACAGATACTACGGAGAGTCATGCTATCTTTTTATTTCAAGTTCTGTAGATCAATGTTTTGGTACATTACCTCCTTTATCCTGAAGAAAGCCATGTGCTGAACCATCAACCTCTACAACCTATATATAAGAAGCAACATCAAAGTTTCTAAAACGTTGTAGTATTATGCTTTTCAAAGTTCAATTCTGTTTCCATCACAGCAAAGCCTCAGTCAAGACTGCAGTATTAGCCAGAACATGTAAAATACTACTGCAATAATGTCAAAACAAGCTCAGTACAGTTTAGAACAAATCTTTTCACAACAGCCATGGGGGAAATCTGAATACAGATCTGCTGAAACCGCAGCACAGACAACCCACATTTCAAAAAATGCAAGAAACAGTCCAGGCACCAGGAAAAAATGTTTGCATTGTACATTTTTGCAAACCACGGATATGTTGAATGTCAACATGCTTTCGGGCAGAGCAGGTGACGTAATACAACGAGCAACATGCAGAGAAAGTGACGTGATATATTGAACGGCCGTTATTTAAAGTTACGCGTCACAATAACGAGTATAACAGTGGGAAAGGGTCGGGAGACGTGGTGTGAGGGTCAATACAATGAGACTAAAAACCAGGAGACCGCTGTGAGTGTTCCGTGTGAAACCAAAAGTAAATTGACTTTACACTTGTTACGTAATGTTACGTAAGAAAGTCAGTTAAGGGTGTGATGGAAATCTTAGAGCTAGTTCCTTCGAGACAGAAGAAGTTTCGGCAGACCCGGATGTCCTAAGCAGTAACATTTATTGTTTCTCGATGGAGGAGATCAGGGAAACACCACGTGTGAATCAGAGCGTACTGCTACACAATTCTGAAGATGGTGTCCATGAGCACAGTGTTTAACCTTCCCCAGACCAGCTAAGTTCCGCTGGGTTAGTTCTACATCAGCCTGGCATGTGTGAGGATTCTATTGGATATAAGATCTAAACAAGGAAATACATCTACCGTTGCTGTCCTAGTAACAGCATAGCCTCTGTACAGTCTCTCTTATCCAGCGTCTCCAACCAGACACCAGCCTGCTGAGTCTAAACCGAATACAGAAGGTTTCTAGCTGACCTTGGCCTACCAGCTGACCTTGGCCTACCAGCTGCCCTAGCCAGCTCGCTCGGCCCTATCAGGCACATAGAGTGAGACAGGCTAAGAGAGACAGACAGTTGACCTGACCTACAGACAGTTACCTTTAACCTACAAGAGGGAAGTTTAACATACAGTAAGGAAAATTCCTTCACAAAGGGCAGTTGTTATTTACTTATTTTATTTACACTGCTTTGTAACATTTCTTGCTACACTACGTTGTTACGCTACGTTGTTGCTGCTAGGTTCCGTTGCTAAGTTTCGTTGCTACCTGGTATTGTTATTTTCATATTTTTACACAAACACAAACCTTCCACTTGTGGTATTGAGTGCCAGTCTGAGACTTTCTTCACCATCATGTTGTTGTTTTGAATTCTCTGACAATGCAGGAAATGATCTGTGGCAGAAATGAATTTGGAAATGCATTCTGTTTCATCACTGTTGATGGTGGTTTGTTATCAGATGGTTGATTGAAGCCGTGGATATTAGATGCCAGGAATTTCATTAAACTCCCTCATTGTGTCTCTCTGTGTTTTCGCCTCCGTCTGTGGGCACGATGCTGGTGTCTCCTTCTCTGTTAATGTTCGCAGACACAAACATGTCTCGCTGAGGAGTCCAGGCGGCCTACACCGCGATGCCCACCACATCAACCTATTAACACCGTTTAGAGTGTGTGTGTAGTACGTGCTACGAGTCAACTGCAGGAGGAAAAACAACAGCGTCTGTTTATTTGGTCGTGCTCGAGTGCTGTGAGAGTGAGAAAGAGAGTGAAATGGAGGCAGGATTCAACCGTCCTCAGTGACTGCAGACTTTCACTGCCGCTCCAACATAATCAAGTCTAAGGTTGTAAAGCAATGTCACAAAGAAAAGCGCTGAAAGGAACGAACATGACAACAATGAAGATTGGCTCCTTCGTATATTTGTGTGTTTTTCTAAGAGCCCAAATACAAAGAGAAAGCTTTGTTTCCTTTGTTGCTCAGTTTAATTTGTATTCTAGGAGTTGGTGGCTGTTTAAGGGGCTTCAGCAGACTGGCAGACTGGCAGCAACTGTATCTGGAATACATTCCCAGCCTGCCATGTCCGTTCCCCTTGGAGACTCTCTGTGATAACACACACACACACACACACACACACACACACACACACACACACACACACACACACACACACACACACACACACACACACACACACACACACAGACACACACATATTAAAAACACACAGCACGACTCAGCTGTCTGAATGCTGCTCAGCCAATCACAGACAGTTTTTCGGATGCTTTAACAAAACACGTCAGGTTAACATTTCAGGAGCACGAATATAAATTCTGAGCACATCATATCTGGTGAGCACAACGCCATCTGAATGAATAAAAACAAATGTAATGTGATAGCAGTTCATTAAATCTTTGGTATTATAATTTCTGAAATCAGTTATGACTCATAGATTGTATATAAGAAGTGGACAAAGTTTTATGCAGAGGTTGGGACACTTTGCTTTGGTTCTAATGAAAGAGAGAGACTTTAAAATCAAACGTACATTTAAGCGCCCCATCATCCCTGATGTACGTTACTGTATTTGTCATTTTTGCCTCAGGGATTGTAGATGTCCACTCGTTAGCTCCATAACATCGGAGAAACAAAAATGATCCTTTAGGAGCCACTTCCTTCACCCTCCAGGACGACTTGTATCATCAGCGTTCTTTATTAAAGGAGCTGTGATCTCAGATACGTTGGCCTCTAAAAAATCCAGGCATTCAGTAAAACACACCGCGCCGATTGAGCGATTTCCTGTGTGAGACACACACACACACACACACACACACACACACACACACACACACACACACACACACACACACACACACACACACACACACACACACACACACACACACACACACACACACACACACACACACAGATCGATGTTATCTAAGAATTAACGCTTGAACTGAGCTCAGGGTCATCGACTGGAACGACCTGAAACTGAAAGCAGAGCAGATATCGATCCGACCAATCACGTATGACCTCTGAGCAAATGTAGACAGGCAATCTCCTGCCAGCTCTCTCACACACACACACACACACACACACACACACACACACACACACACACACACACACACACACACACACACACACACACACACACACACACACACACACACACGTATTATGTAAACAAGCCTGTTAGCATCCATATCATTTACACTTTAAACGTACACTCTTATTAGCACACGCAGCCTCATTAAAGCTGATCCTCTTCTCATGTTTTGATAAATGCATTTTCAAGAATGCTAAAATAATAATTGTTAACGTTTATCAAATTAACGTCCTAATTATTAAACTGAATTATTTTTTAAAGGATTAAACGACAACATCATTTAACTAATGATGCAAAAAAGTGGAGGCAGCATTTTCAGGGAGAGTTAATTAAAGTTAATCAATTAAAGCTGGATGATTGGAAAGGCAGTGAACAGGAAATGAGTGCTAGTAAAAACTAATTTGTTTAAAACTCTTAAAAGTACCGACCAGGTTAAAGGGAAGTGACTTTTTAAAACTGTGGCTTAAACTTTAACAGCCGTTATCAAGTATCTGCTGTCAGAACATAAAGTATTAAATCTCAGAGGTGTGAAGAGCAACTCCACGAGTTCAGATCAACAGATTCATATCGTTAAAACTGAAGCAGAGACAGAGATTCTGATCCATTAATACACAACCACAGATGTGACCCACATTCTGCATGAAATGAGATGGAAAAAAAAATCAATGCCCATCTCTAACTACCCATCCACAACTATCCCACACTGACAGAAATGTCCCGAGAACAACGTAGACTGAAAACCTTCCCAATGCATCAGCAGTCTGCAAAACACACAGTTGCATCATAAAGTGTGCTCCTCAAACATCATTACATCTATTTCACTTTTATCCAAAGCGCCTTCAGATAAGTGAATTCATACATTCATCTTCATCAAATATGCTGATCTTCTTAAAGTGCTCCACTTTTAGCAACCAGTGAACAGGAAGTGACCATATATGGACTGAGGAGGAGTGACGTAGAGACGCCGTATACGTCTCTGGTGTCGACCTGTCAATCAGTGTGTAGCCCCGCCCTAAAGCATCCCCTGCTTTATGGTCTGTTTGACTCTAAATGGAGCATCATTTACTAAATGAACATCATGCTGTATTGAAGAAGACTTGAAACTAGAGATTGAGACCATAAACTCATGTTTACAATGTTTACTGAGGGAATAAATCAAGAGAGAAGTAGAGTCATTTTCTCATAGACTTCTACACAACCAGAGGAGTCGCCCCCTGGTGGACAGGAGAGAGAATGCAGCTTTAACACATGAAGCATCGAGTTGGCCGCCTGGTCCAACTTGCCCCAAATCTTCCAGACTAAAGCAGACAGTTATTTAGCTTGAAATCTGCTTCTCCTGCTGCACATAAACAAATGAACAGCGGTGTGTATGTGGTTTATATTCTCGAGAAACAGCACCTCCAGGATCCAAACAATCGGAGCTTTCCGAATAGGAACGCTTTGTACAACAATTACAAGAAGCAGAACTAACTGCACTAACTATTCAAAATACTTCACGATGACTCATGAGGTTTTCCACTGCATCACTGCCCACATATTTTATTGTCTGTGATATTTCTGTTTCTGCTTTTGAAATGAAAATGGAGCAAATAATCATAAAAATTCATGGATGGAAATTAAAATCATCCTGCACCTGTCAACACTTATATATATATATAATTGATTCAGGAGCCACATTTTGATTCATCAGACAGTTTGGGGGCTGATGTTTATGTCTGTGTACAGGTGTGCAAAAAAAAGTATTCCTGCACGTTTGATTATATACAAAGCTTTGAAACGCAGCAAGTGATATCATTGTAATTATCTTATTTCTATGCATTAAATGAACCTCATAGACCAATAAAGTTTTATCCTATTTTTGGTAAATAAATTAAAAAAAACAGACAACACCTGTGTGACATCTGCACTGCTTTTGGTTTAAGACTCAAAACTTGATGCTCTCTGAAATCGTGGTTTCAAGCCATGAGCCTCAGCTGGTGTGTGTGTGTGTGTGTGTGTGTGTGTGTGTGTGTGTGTGTGTGTGTGTGTGTGTGTGTGTGTGTGTGTGTGTGTGTGTGTGTGTGTGTGTGTGCTGTCAGAGGCAGGTGTTACTGCAGCCAGCCATGACCAGCCCAGCCGAGCAGATGGCTTCACACCGTCCTCTTCCTCCTCCTCCTCCTCCATCAGCAGCCTGTTGGTGCAGCTGTGTTTCCTTCTCCGTCCTCCCGTTTGCTTCCACGTCAACTTTACTTTTCTATCCCGCCTCCATATTTTTCTCATCCCTCATTCTTTTTGGTTTCTCTATAAAGACGTGGCGTGTGTCTGTGTTTTCTCCCTCCGGCAAGTACGATTAATGAGCGATAAATCCTGTTTCTCATCCGTATAAACTTCCCCAGTTGGATTGTAGCACAAAAAAAACACCACAGCTTTATGTGTTCACGCATCAGCAGCGTGTTCTTCAGAGAGAAACGCTAGTTTTATGAGAACAAACTCAAACACAATGGTGGAAAGTAAAAGTAGTAATACTACAGTGTAGAAACACTCTGTTACAAGTTAAAGTCCTGCATTCAAAATCTGTAAAAGGCAAAAGCATCAAAATATAATTTATGAACAAAAAGTGAAAGTACTCTTTCTGCAGAATGATATATATTATATTATTGTATTATAATTATTGATGCATTAATGTGTTCATCACTTTAATTTTGCAGCTTATAAAGTTGGAGCTAATTTTCATTACTTTGTACACTGCTGGGTGTTTAATCTATAATAATAAATCATTGGTTATTAGCTTTTACATTTCGTATTAATGATCTGAAACTGCAAAGTAACTTAAGTCAGATAAATCAAGTGGAGTAAAAAATGATATTTAACCTCTGAGATGTAGTGGAGTTGAAGTATTAAGTAGCATAAAGTGCTCAAGTACAAGTACCTCAAAATTGTACTTAAGTACAGTCCTTGACTAAATGTGCTTATTTCCAGTATGTTGTCTCACTGCAAACGAAAGCCAGAAATAACTCCTGTTGGTCGGATTAAAGGTCACCGATGTGATCGTATGGTTTGGCAAGAACTCACAATGCATCCTCTCAATATTAAAAAAAAAAGGGATTAAAGGTATCAAAATATGTATTTCCAGGCTCATACCGAGCTCATTCCTATGTGAAAGCTGTCTGACGCTGTGGACATTTAGATTTACATAAATATAAGTCTCACATGGAGTCAAACTGTCATATGATAAAGTTTAATGGACCTTGTTGCTTTCTTTCACCGTGTGAACAGAGAGACTCTCGGTCACGTTTGTTTTGCCAGAAGCTCACAGATGGACGTCGCCGACCGTCAACACCTTCTGTCTTCTATGACTGAACCTTCACATTTTCACATCGGCGATTACGTTTCAGAAATATGTTTGTCATAGCAACCGGCTGATCTTAGCATGAGTGAGAGCGTCTCCTGGTGTGTGTTCAAGTGTGACTGTGTGTGAATGATGCAGCAGTGAAGAAGGAGGAGGAACACACAGAGGAGCAGGAGTGATTTAAAGTGGTGCCTCCTTTGCTGCCAAAGATCTGGGACTCTGTGTGTCTTCTTATGTGGAAACATTTAAATCCTTGTGAGGATTAAATGTCCTCAAAAAAAGTAAAAGGAAGGAAGGAAATATTCCCGAGTCAGAACAATTTCAAACTTCTTTTCAGACGCTGCTTCGGAGGGAGACGTGGGTTTAAGGCTCAGATTAGAATGGGATTAAGTGGAAATGTCAGAGTTAGCGGTGGTAAAGGTTAGGATTAGAGCCAGTGAATACAGTTCCTAACAAGTCTGCAGCAGGGATACAAATGTGAGAGTGTGTTTGTGCCGACGTGTTGGTGTTAGTTAGCCGCCCCGTCGAGTGGAAACATGGCAGTGTGAGTGCACTCGCAGCCACGAGTCATTGAAACTCTCCTCACACTCCTGCCTGCCTCCAGTTAGCAGCGGGAAGGGCTGATGGGAGGAAGGGAGGAGGAGGGAGGAAGAGGAGGGGGGGGGTGATGGAAGAAAGTGATGCCAGAGGAAACAGACAGCTCCGTCTCTCCACAGACTCCAAACATTCATGCTCTGTTTTCACCACGACAAGCATCACTTCCTATTTTCTGTTTTATAAAATTTAAATGTTAAAGCATCATATTGTCGCATGCTTTAGTCCATTAACTCCAAATTGTTTTTTGTTTTTCTACATCATTACTGAAGAAATCAAAACAACTGCTCGCAGATATCTGCTTCTGATGAATTATACATGCAGTAAACATGCCACCATGTTTATTTTAGCTGTGGTTATCTTCAGTTAGAAGCAGAGACTGCTGGGAGAACATCACTCTTATATAAGAGAGACAGGGGAGATTTCAGTCAGCTCAACTTCAGACAACTGTATGATTTGCTTAAAGGATTATTTCTTTTAGTTTTGCTATCTAACTTTAGTAACAGCTGAGATTCTCAACATTGAAACATCGTTACAACAAAGTTCAAGAAGCACAATAAGACAGGTTGTAAAAAGAGACAAAACACAGAACACATGTACTGCTGGTAATAATACACATTTTTTGCAGCAGCTTTTTCGACCTGTAATTGTACAGAAAGCACACAATGTCCCTGTTTTGTTCACGCGTCCCTGTAAACCATGATGGTGTAAAAGTGAGCCAACATGAACCAAAACAGGACCCTGAAACTGAAGAAGCTAAATAAAAGTCAGTCACCCTTAATGACATTATTAACATCTGTTCTACACACACTTATCTTGTCTCCTACTTGTTATATTATATATTTATACTTTAATCAACAAATCCCATAAAAACACCAAAACTACTATATTGTATTGTGTGTGTATCACAGCCTGATATCTACTCTTCCTCTTAAAACTCCATTAAAAACACATCAATGAGCCTCACTGTTGTTCCTTCATCCCCATGAACACACACACTGCCGTTTATTTTGTATTTATCACACACACACCGTCCTGCTGCGGCGAATACTCACTACAGCACCAAATGTGGATTCATCTGCTGCTGAAAGTAGTCCCCAACGGATGCACTATTTCCTTCTGTTTGTTTGATAAAAACTAGTTGTTTTTAGGAGAATACTGATGAAATTATATATTTATGTTTCGTAGATTTACATCTTCAGTAGGAACCAATGGGCTTGACGTTTTGAGAGACAGACACATTGTTGTTTTGGATTTGCACGATAATTGTTGACAGTAAGAAAAATACTGAATATCGCCCGGCTTTTTCTTTTGTTTCTCACATTTTAAAGGACCACGAAGTGTTGCCATACAAGAGTCAGATACATCGTTGCAATGAAGTAAAAGTACTGAAATGTTAATTGATATATATCATATAAACCGATATCTGCATATAAATTCTGAATCTGAAAGATTTTGGTATCAAAAGCGTTTTGATTTCGGTTTGTAGTCCCATTCGTATTGACCAATCATGATTAAACGGCTTTGGTTGCAAAAGAGGGGGAAAGCAAATTAATTCCCAGAACCCAGCTATCATCTGACCATTATTTAGCTTTTTTTGACCTAATAGCCTTTAGAAATAAACTGTTTACTGAATGTTAACTTGTTTACTTGTGAAACAATCCAGTTATAAACTCCATCCTTGAGTCTCAAGTTGCCAACGAGCGCCACACAGAAGAGGAAGTCGTGTCAGGTCGGCAACATATCTCACATATCTCAAGCAACTGTTCAACAGCTTTGGTCCTCTAAAAGCTTTTGTTGTGCTTTGAAAAGTGGTCGTCTCAAGTCAAAAAAGAGTCTGAAATGATGTAATAACTGTCTGATTTTCATCTTTCAAAATGTAATTTCATTATCATCATGTTTGAAAGATGAGAATATCTGCAGAAAGCTATTAATCTGAACAGTGTCAAACGTCCACGAAGCCAATAATTAACTTCCAAGGCCGATAAGATGAAAGTGGAGTGAAGTCGCAGCTCACTGTCTCACAGAGTGTGTGTGTGTGTGTGTGTGTGTGTGTGTGTGTGTGTGTGTGTGTGTGTGTGTGTGTGTGTGTGTGTGTGTGTGTGTGTGTGTGTGTGTGTGTGTGTGTGTGTGTGTGTGTGTGTGTGTGTGTGTGTGTCCTGGCCTGTCACAGGTATGTGGAGCTCCGTGCTTTTAATCCATGAATAAAAGAAAAGGTGGATGTATCTCCTCACCAGCCACATCAATTGTGAAAGCAGGCAGAGAGCCGGGTCAAAGAAGAAAGGGGGAATGCTTTTAGCGTGAAGCTCTGGGCGGCCATGACCCAAATGTCAACATGGAGAATATTCAGTAATAAATGATGAGGCAGAAGAGAAATAAACTCATAAAGAAACACTAAACATAAGGTTAAAACTCAGATATGTGGCAGCGTCAATGACATTATTGAGTAATTAATATTAACACATCTTTTTCTTCTCTATTCGTCTTTGATGAAAGATTTATTTCTTATGTTGTGCTTCAGAAGCTTTTACAGTATAGAATAGTTTTGAGCTCCTAAAGCAGGAAGTTGACTCTATCTGTTTCCCAGCTGTCCGTTATCCTCTTTATATAGGATGTTATAGCGAAGGGCTATTTTCCAGATGGTGTAATAAAAAAAAAGACTTTACTTTAAGGCTCCAATCAATCAGAGCTGACCTTAGAGTCGATCAATAACGTTATCCATCTTTTAGAAAAAGCCCAGCAGCAGCTTTGTTCCCATCCGGACCTTCATGATTAAATGATCAAAAGACGGTTTGGGCTGAGTGAGAATTGATCAAAAACGTTTAGGAGATCCAGGAGGTAACAACAGAACCGGGCAAAAACATTGGTACCAGAAGCAACATGATCCATAACCCTCAAATCACAGAAGAGTTTGAACAATATATATATACAGGATGTATAGGTGATGACTACAGGACGTATAGGTGATGACTACAGGATGTATAGGTGATGACTACAGGATGTATAGGTGATGACTACAGGATGTATAGGTGATGACTACAGGATGTATAGGTGATGACTACAGGATGTATAGGTGATGACTACAGGACGTATAGGTGATGACTACAGGATGTATAGGTGATGACTACAGGATGTATAGGTGATGACTACAGGATGTATAGGTGATGACTACAGGATGTATAGGATGTATAGGTGATGACTACAGGATGTATAGGTGATGACTACAGGATGTATAGGTGATGACTACAGGATGTATAGGTGATGACTACAGGACAGGATGTATAGGTGATGACTACAGGACAGGTGATGACTACAGGATGTATAGGTGATGACTACAGGAGGTGATGTACAGGACGTATAGGTGATGATACAGGAGGTGATGACTACAGGATGTATAGGTGATGACTACAGGATGATGATGACTAGGTGATGACTACAGGATGTATAGGTGATGACTACAGGATGTATAGGTGATGATGACAGGATGTATAGGTGATGACTACAGGACGTATAGGTGATGACTACAGGATGTATAGGTGATGACTACAGGATGTATAGGTGATGACTACAGGACGTATAGGTGATGACTACAGGATGTATAGGTGATGATGACAGGACGTATAGGCGATGACAAATGGACGTATACGAGATGACGAAAGGACATTTAGGAAGCAAAGACTCCAACCTTGGTTCAGACTTTTCGGTGTGAAAAGAAAGAATATCTGCATCTCACTACATTAGAATGCCTCCAACATAACTTTGACTAAATGGACCCTGGCAACATAAAAGTTAACTGTGACGGAGCACCAACCACAAATTTAAAGTATATTCTGCACAGGAACTAATGGAGAGAGCAGCAACTGCCTGGAGGGCAGGAAATCAATCTGAAATATGCAGCAAATTTTAAAACAAACAAAAACCAAAATGTTCTTTATTTAAAGCTTCCTCTGCCTTTCTATCAACAGCTGACTCAATGAATTCAGTTTGAACAAACTGTCCTCAGAACAGCCGAGCTGCAGCCACAGCAGCGCCTCGCTCTAACTAACTTGTGAAACTATGGGGTAAACATGAGAAGAAGAAAAGAAGTTGGTGGATCAATAGCAGCGGCATAAACAACCGTCCTCCACTTCAGAGCGTGACTAGCAGCCATCATCCTGCAGGAAGCAGCAGTCTGGATGAAGGCTTTGCATCTCCTCAGCCTCTAAATTCAGCCAACATCACGCTTCAAAGCTGTTGGACCATAAATGTATCAGAAGGCTCAGAGGGGCTTTGGTCGGTGAGAGAACTCTGCACAGCCCGAGACAGGAATCAATCAATCAATCAATCAACCAATCAATCAATCAACCAATCAACCAACCGGTGGAGCGGACCGGCGCTGATACATTGACCCTCACGGGCCCAGGCACGGAGCCAATCACACCCAGACATCCTTCCTTTCCCACAATGCTTTGCCTCGTCTCTGCAGCTCTCTCAGACCTGCTCGAGTTAAATACGAGAAACAAACAGACTGACTGGACGGCGTGACAGGCGGCGCTATCAGTGAGCGCGGCGCCGGTCGTGGATTATCACGCAGCGTTTGTCGAACGCGTAGACGGACCTGCTTCAGTGGGATTCCCGTATCAGAGGCAGATAGATGAGGGAGCGCGGCGTCGGCTTAGCGTAAGCTTTGAGGCAAATGGGAACTGAAATATTAACCTTTTAAAAGGCTTTGGCTGCAGACTCACTTGATTGTGCCAATCTGCTTTGAGTGAGTTTGACAAGGCAAAGTGTCAGGGTGAATCCCTGAGTGTGTATATGTGTGTGTGTGTGTGTGTGTGTGTGTGTGTGTGTGTGTGTGTGTGTGTGTGTGTGTGTGTGTGTGTGTGTGTGTGTGTGTGTGTGTGTGTGTGTGTGGGTGTAGCAGCGCAGTCAGACTGAAAATCCAAATTGTCACTCTAATCCCAGACAACCGTATCAAACCTCTCTCTGGATCACAATTCATCATTTTCCACGGAGCAGAAATGAACAACATTTTTAACGCCTCTTTTCTTCGAGCTGCTGTGGAAGCAGGCGGTAAATATAGATTTTTAAGAGAGTAAATATTTTTCTTCTCTTAAAAGAATTCTCCCGTGGCTCATTGTGGACACTCGAGGGGTTTAAAGTTCTTACAGACATCAAACTATGAGCTTTGCTTATCATCCATGAGCTCACTTTTGTACTTTGAGGAATAGTTTGACATTTTGGGGAACACTTTCACTCTCAGTCCTGCAGAGAATTAAGAGACCACTTTCTTATATGTGCACTAAATATGAAGCAGCCAGGAGACGTTGAGCTTAGCTTAGCTCCGTTTAGCGTGAAGACTGAATGAAGGACTCTTCTCGTACATAATATTCACTAAAAGACAACAAAGATGAGTCATATCAGCTGTCGTTATTCCTCCTCACCTTCTCCTCATCCTCCGTGCTTCACCATAAATACATGACATGGAACTTTCTGTTAAGTTGGTTTTGCACCTTTTGCACTGCCCTCATTCCCACAAAACCAAAGTCTAGATATATAAATGTAAATAAAATACAATATCTGGCTCCGTATTTAACAGACAAATATGAGAGTGGCATTGATCCTCTCATCTAACTCTGCATTAAAATGATTAACTGTTTCCCAAAATGTTGAGCAACTCCTTTAAACCATGCAACACTCATTTCTATGCATTAGATCAATCTCTTCTTCTGCTTGAGAATGAATAGTCCTAAATCACAAACACACAAACGACAGCAGCCATGTTCCATTATTAACCTGAAGACGTGCATTCCTGTTTTCATTTGAAAAAAAAATCATTTCTTCTTGTTTCTACTGTTCTGCATCAGTATGGTTCCATAATAGAGTTCCCAATGTCTTTTTTGTTATCTACAATTCTTAGTTTGATCGTTATGTGAACCTTGCTCTATTTCATTTTGGACAACTACTCGATGAAATGCCAGAAAAGAAAGGAGTCTGGCTGTGCAGAGTCCCATTTAGCATCGAGGCAATTTAGGGTTTGCAATAAACTGAACTGAGAGAGAGTTTGATATTATTTAATATAATGACAAGTTGCAACAGATGTAATGTTAATTAAACCAAACCAGAGTCAATCACAAAATATTAAAATATTGTACTTTTTACTTCACTACATCTCAGAAGTATATATTGTACTTTTTACTTGGGGTCTTGCACTTTCAGAACTTGCTCTAGAATGCTTTGATAAATGAAGTCCCAGGAAAGTAGAAGGATAACAGAAAATTGGTTTGGTGGTTTTAGTTTCAACTGTACACACACACACACACACACACACACACACACACACACACACACACACACACACACACACACACATGCACACACATCCAAGGCTTAAAACAGACATACACAAAGTTAAGCTTCAGTTAATTGCTTCTATTGTAGAGAAGTGTCAGCAGCATCCGTGCAATCCTGCAGCCATCCTAGAGAGGATAATCCTGGACACACACACACACACACACACACACACACACACACACACACACACACACACACACACACACACACACACACACACACACACAGACGACCTTTTATCACTTCAGAGCACGTTACATAACCCTAACCTTAACCTAGACTTAGACCAAGTATACAAGCTCAAATTTAACGATTGAAGTTTTGGAAACCTGAATTTTCCCCACATTGTGAGTAATACACGCACACACATACAGTCGTTTTTCCATAAATTTAGAGGACATCACATTGACTTACATTCATTTCCAGAAGACTAACACTGACCTTTAACCTTTAAGTTTTTGATGTACCTTGTGGGGACCTGCATTTTGTCCCTACAAGGAAAACGAGTCTCGACAATGTCAGTATTACACAAAGTTGTTTTCCATAAATTCAGAGGACATTACATTGACTTACATTAATTTCCTAAAAAGTAACCCTAACCTTAAACCAAGTCTTTAGCCTTAACATGTAATGATATACCTTGTGGGGACCATAGACTGAATATAAGAAGTGGACGTTGTCATTGTGATGACATTCATTAGTTTGTGGACCGATGTTTTGAAGCCTTGAATTCGACATGTTGGTCGTCGCCATCTTGTTTTTTTAGCAACCAGTGAACAGGAAGTGACCATATATGGACTGAGGAGGAGTGACGTAGAGACGCCGTATACGTCTCTGGTGTCGACCTGTCAATCAGTGTGTAGCCCCGCCCTAAAGCATCCCCTGCTTTATGGTCTGTTTGACTCTAAATGGAGCATCATTTACTAAATGAACATCATGCTGTATTGAAGAAGACTTGAAACTAGAGATTGAGACCATAAACTCATGTTTACAATGTTTACTGAGGGAATAAATCAAGAGAGAAGTAGAGTCATTTTCTCATAGACTTCTATACAACCAGAGGAGTCGCCCCCTGGTGGACAGGAGAGAGAATGCAGCTTTAACACAGGAAGCTTTGACTGCACTCCTCAGTGGAGGTTGCTGCACGATAAGGGACAAAAGGGACACAAAAGGGGACACACACACACACACACACACACACACACACACACACACACACACACACACACACACACACACACACACACACACACACACACACACACACACACACACACACACACACACACTTTCAAACAGCCACTCCGGGTCACAAAGGTCCGAGCAGACCTGCTGAGGAGGAGACATCACTGGCGGTTCGACGTGCAGCTGCTTCAAGCTTCCTCCTTTGATGTCAACAGAGGAAGGTTAGCACCAGGAGCTCATCACAGGAGGCAGATAACCCTGCACCCCCCCATCCGCACACACACACACACACACACACACACACACACACACACACACACACACACACACACACACACACACACACACACACACACACACACACACACACACACTTTGAATAATTCACTGGGATGTTGTTGTCTCGGGTAAGTTTGTTGCAGAAGTCAGGACCATATGTCAGAGTGTGCGAGAGGCCGAGAAGCTGCAGCTCTCACTTCTGGTCCTAATGAGCGCTGGGACTAATTGAGACGGCAGCTTGTGCATCGTCTACACTCCTCCAGCTGCAGCAGAACACAAACAGGGATAAACACACACACACACACACACACACACACACACACACACACACACACACACACACACACACACACACACACTCTCAAATACAAAGAGTAATCAGGACAAAGAACCCCTGAAACTAACGGAAAAACTGCAGCAGCATCAAAATGAGGCCAGTTAACAACAACTTGCATATTTTATAATAAAAACACCTATTTTTAAAAGCAACACTATGTTTCTTTATTGATTTACATTCCAGGCCCCTGTTGGGATTATTTACAGTATTAACTTCAGCAAGCTTTTCTTTTTTGCTCCATGTGGATTACATGATTCATAGATTCATCTACAAACTGTTCTCTGCCATCACAAAATACCTTTAACATTGTTTATTAGGTTTTTTGGTAAAAATCTGAAGATTCTTTGTATTTCTGTTATCGTCAACAAATCCAATAGAAAGACTCAAACCAACAACATGCTAGTCCGTCTCTTAATGCGGTCTGACTTCCTGTCTGTGTCTCTCAGCTCCAAACCCATTGGTTCCTACTGAAGATGTCAAAACACTAATATACAAAATGTAACTGTAGTTTTTGTCAAACAAACAGGAGGAAATAGAACATTTGTTGGGGACTATTTGGTGCTCTAGTCAGTATGTGTGTGTGGGATTGAGTCATAATAAACTACAGTGTTGATGGTGATGAAGGAACATACTTGTTGGCTGTAAGGCTGCAAATACTATTCTTATTATAAATGAATCTGACAATTATCTTTCTAGATAATAAGTGAAAAAATGCCATTCACAATTTGTCAGATCAGCGACGTCTTCAAAAAACTTGTTCTGTCCGACCAACAGTCCACAACCCAAAGATATTCAACATTCTGTCATTTATGACAAAGAAAAGCAGCAAATCCTCTCAATTAAGATGCTTGAACAAGAGAATATTGTGCATTTTTGCATTAAAAATAACATAAAACAATGAATAAATTATCAAAATAGTTCCAGATTTAATAGCTGAATATCAACTAATCAATTAATCGACCTAAGGTGGAAAAAAGGGTTAAATTCATTGTTGGTTTTTTCATAATGAAAAAAGATCTGTTTGCACAATAAATGAGAAATATTAAGAAAAGTAATCCAACATGTTGCAGCTAAATTCACATTATCTTGAATACAGTGTTGTTCAGCTACTCCACTGTCCTTGAGTGTCCTTGAACGCAACAAGACAACGAGTCTCTGCTCTCAACTGCAATAACAACTCGATCATAATAACATCATTTTCAATAAAATATCTTGTTCTTCATGTTCACAACCTTGCACAGTCTCTACAGGTTTATTGTCACGCTGTAGTGAAATGAAACCTGCAGGAAATCAAATCAAAAACCTCCATTATTCTTCTGGAAATGCTGCAAAAATGCAAAATATAGTCAACATATAGCTAAAAAGCTAAAACATGCTGCTTCATATTTTAAAAGCTGACCTGCAGGTGTGCACTCCATCCCATCATGCAGCATTAGCTCTTCATTAAGAGCAGCGTGATGTGTATCATGGTGATAATCAGGGGCTTCATATTCTAGTGAGCTCTCCTTGAGAAGTAAAAGGTTAAACCCCTCTAAGCCCACCTGTGCCAGCAGCGCTGCTGATTAAAACGGGGTCACCTCCAACTTTCTGTCTTGTTTCTGTCTCTGCTGATTTCCTCCTGCTGTCGTCTCATAAGCACCTCTTAGCTTCCTTCTGTCTGCTGGTTCTCTCTCCGCTAGAGCGACTTCCAATCAAATATCAGTCACAGATTCAATTGAGCGATCTATTTTAAAGGGATGGAAACAAATACAGGTGAATGACCGGATAATAAGAGCATGTAGGATGTTTGCAGGGATATTCAAATTTACACAAACCTCACACCAAAGATCCTTTACTTAAAAAGATATGCCATTTTTCCACAATTGCTTGTCTAAAAGCAACCAGTGTAAAGGTTTATATGAGGTTGTGAGAATTGATTCCAACAATTTTCAAACCTGAGAAATCTGTCATTTTAATCAAAGTAGAGGTGCGTTTCATTCGGTCGCCTGTTAGTGGCGTTACACCAGTGTTGTGGTCGTCTGGCAGAAGCTGACACATATTCAGTTTTAAGGAGAACTTTTTAGAGCTTAAAGGTTTTTCAAATCTTTGTTTTAACCGAATGAATCATTGGACGTCGGAATCTTAAAGCTGACAGTTTGACCCGCCCAGTCTGGTTCTGGTTCTCCGTGTCTGAGCTGAAGGAGTTTCTGGTGAACCTTCATGATTTCATCTGGTTTCATCAGAATCCGACCCGGTGGCTCCGATGACGAGCTTTAAGAATAACTTCATAGAAACAGAACATCTTCTCTCTGATGGTCTGTTTACTGATGGAGGTCTATAGAGGATCAGGACTAAGCTGAGGCTGCTTCAGGACCAGATTAAAGGTTCCTCACAGTACCTTTAGCTAAGCTCACGTTAGCCGCAGGCCCTCCAGGACGTCTTTTTGTTCTTAGAGGAGGAGACCTTTTTGGTAAAAACCTCCTGAACCAAGAAGACTGAAGTAAGTCTAAGTTATTTGTCATTGTTAAGATTGAGAGAAAATGATGTGTATAAATATCACAAAAAGTCCTGCATTCAAACTGTAATTAAATGCATCATGAATTATGATCCCATTGTATAATATCTGTTATTCTAAAATGTGCCACTCTGCATAGCGAGTACTTTCACTTATCTTTACTTCTTCCTCCCTTCTGCTTTTCTTTCTTAAACTCTCCTCCGTGTTTCTTTCCTCCTCGGCCTCACTTCACCTCATTCTGCGTCTCCTTCTAATGCTTATCCCCCCCCCTAAAAAAGAAGAAGTTTGCAGCCCGAGGATCTAGTTGTATAATAAGACCAGAGTTACTCAACCGTAGGAAACAATCTCCTCCTCGCTTCCATTTCTCTCTCCTCTCACTCTCCAGTAATAGAAAGAAGAAGAGGAAGAGGAAGAGGAAGAGGAAGAGGAAGCTGTAGAGCTGATGAGATGAGAGCAGACAATAGAATTACAAGATTAAAGAGAAGAGTCTTCTGTATTTCTTTAAATTAAGCCGACATGCATTCCCTGCAAACTTTGCACAACAAACACAGAGACAGAGCGGGTCGATGAAAAAAAAAAAGACTCCATGTTGGTTTTCTTTTTGAATCCGTCCTCAGCTGCAGAGTCGTCTCTCTGGCAGATTATCGCTTTCAAACCCGAGACATTAGACCACGAGCTGATCCAGCCTATCTCCACACACAGACACGATCAACGCATTTTAGAACACACACACACACACACACACACACACACACACACACACACACACACACACACACACACACACACACACACACACACACACACACACTAAAACACATGAACACACACCTACAAGTCGGCTCGGTGACACTACATCTCTGCTGGGTGATCTCATTAACCACCAACACCGACGGAGAGATGAAACCAGTGATGCAGAGACTGTGTGTGTGTGTGTGTGTGTGTGTGTGTGTGTGTGTGTGTGTGTGTGTGTGTGTGTGTGTGTGTGTGTGTGTGTGTGTGTGTGTGTGTGTGTGTGTGTGTGTGTGTTTGTGTGTGTGTGTTTGTGTGTGTGTGTGTGTGTGTGTGTGGCTGTATTTACAAATCGAACATTTGTGCGTGAGGAGAGACGGCAGGGACAAGGATTAACAAGAAGACTGAAGCATGCTGGGAACTGATGGATGAATTCGTTTGAACATGAGTGTGTGTGTGTGTGTGTGTGTGTGTGTGTGTGTGTGTGTGTGTGTGTGTGTGTGTGTGTGTGTGTGTGTGTGTGTGTGTGTGTGTGTGTGAGGGGTACATTATTAAAAACACACAGAGAAGGAGTCCTCAGACATCCAGCGTCTCTGTGAGACCGACTGTCACTTTGGATTTTTAAAATCAAATCAAAGAGTGAGAGTGATGAAATCTTCTGGAACAGGAGCTCAAATCAAACACAAAGAATCGCATGAGGCTGACAGACAGAGATTTATTCATCATTGTGATGATACTTATAATAATGTATTAATATTTTATAACTCAATATAACTCATCTTAAATCAGCATTTTACAGAGAAACTATAACTTGTTTTGGCTCAGCTAATGATGATTTTCACGCTCGTTTAATCTGCAGATAATTTTCGCAATTAATTATTTAGTAAATGAAATATCCAGAAGAAAATGCATGGTGACGTCTCCAACTGCTTATTTTGTTGAACAACACCCTAAACTCCACATTTATTAAGTTTATAGTGATGGAAATGAAAAAAAGCTGAAAATTCTCACATTGGAGAAACAAAACACATTATTCGATTATCTAAACTGTCAATAATTCTCTGACAGTCGACTAATCCATTATTCGTGTCATAGTTTTGACCCTAAACTCGATTTTTTTACAAAATGAAACTTAAAAGAAAAGACTCAAAGGTGTCAAAGCAGGAAGTAGTTTGACAAATATTTTGCTTCTTCTTTAGTTCATCAGGAAGACAAATCAATAATGACAGTAAATCATCAGCAATCATGAACGAATAAAGAATGATGGAGGAGGACGTTCTACAACCTGGCAACCCAAAACAATTTTCGCACAAACACCGATTAATAAGTAACGTGTCCGGTGTTCTTTTACTTTAGATATATGAGATTGGAAGCATTTTGATTGCCTCTCAACAGCTCTCAACATGGCGACGGCTGACTGGCTGAGCTCATTATCGGCTGTAACCACCGCTGAACAGTGAACATCCACCGTTACGCTGGCTTTACTTTGTCACACTGAACCAAACATCTGGAGCTCGCTGACATTCACGACTATTCTCGGTTGCGGCAGGTTAGCTGCTAACTGCTGTTATGCTGCTCTGATTAATAAATGTATATTCTTTGATTTGATCTCATTATTTAACCTTTCTGAGGAGGACTGGATGGTTAAATAGGTTTCAATGCACATATCGCCCAACCTCCTCCACATGCTTTGAAATTAGGAGGATTTCCAACCTGGCAACCCAAAATGTGGTCTCGTCAAGCTCTTCTAACTGATCTATGAAGCATTAGTTGACAAGTTATTAACCAGTAACAAAACTGTTTATTCAGATCTAATACAGAAAGTGGAACCCAACAAACAATAAAAACAGGAAGTAGCCAATGTTTTTAGGACGCAATATTTAAATATGACACAACAAGAAAACGAAAGATGGAAGAACGTATCAATCCACGTAACTCTAAATTGTTGTTTTGGACTCCACGAAGACCAGAGATCACTGTGTGGAAGATAAATATACAAAACGAAGGATTTTCTACAACCTGGCAACCAGAAACATCTTCTTATTAACTTCTTACAACTGAGCTATGAACAACCAAAACAAAGCCATTAATTCAGAGCTAATATCAGAAAGTTGAGCCAAACAAACAACAATAAAGGAAGTAGACAACGTTTTTAGGAAGAAGTTTTGAAATATGAAACAAAAAGAAAAGGAAAAATGGAAGAACGTATGGATTTGTGTGATTTTAAATAGTCGTTTTTCTGTTTATTGTTTTTGTTTCCAGGAAGACGAGAGACACTTTGTGGCAGCAAACAAGGATCCAAATACAAAATGAAGGATTTTCTACAACCTGGCAACAAAAAATGTCCCCTTATTAAGGACTTAGAACTGATCTATGAAGCATTAGTATTTAATAATCCAATAACAAAGCCATTAATTCAGAAAGTTGAGCCAA